>NC_037685.1:73870881-74170881 GCF_003255815.1 Theropithecus gelada
CAGGAAACAACAGGTGCTGGAGAGGATGTGGAGAAATAGGAACACTTTTACACTGTTGGTGGGATTGTAAACTAGTTCAACCATTATGGAAAACAGTATGGCGATTCCTCAAGGATCTAGAACTAGATGTACCATATGACCCAGCCATCCCATTACTGGGTATATACCCAAAGGATTATAAATTATGCTGCTATAAAGACACATGCACACGTATGTTTATTGCAGCACTATTCACAATAGCAAAGACTTGGAATCAACCCAAATGTCCATCAGTGACAGATTGGATTAAGAAAATGTGGCACATATACACCATGGAATACTATGCAGCCATAAAAAAGGATGAGTTTGCGTCCTTTGTAGGGACATGGATGCAGCTGGAAACCATCATTCTTAGCAAACTATCACAAGAACAGAAAACCAAACACCGCATGTTCTCACTCATAGGTGGGAACTGAACAATGAGATCACTTGGACTCAGGAAGGGGAACATCACACACCGGGGCCTATCATGGGGAGGGGGGAGGGGGGAGGGATTGCATTGGGAGTTATACCTGATGCAAATGACGAGTTGATGGGTGCAGCAGACCAACATGGCACAAGTATACATATGTAACAAACCTGCACGTTATGCACATGTACCCTACAACTTAAAGTATAATAATAATAAATAAATTAAAAAAAAAAAAAGAAAATTATTTGCTTAAACACACTGCATGTTAGTGCTTTTGTATTTAAAAATGTGGATAAAACTATAAAAATTCCTTCTTGATCACAACCCCATTGTTCTTTGCCTATCTAAAAGCCATTTACCTCTTTCTTCCTTGTTAGCAGCTGTGTTAGTCCATTTTGCATTGTTATAAAGAAATACCCCAAGACTGGGTAACTTATAAAGAAAACAGGTTTAGTTTGGCTCATGGTTCTGCAGACCGCACAAGAAGCACAGTGCTGGCATCTGCTTCTGGTGAAGCCTCAGGAAGCTTACAATCACCATGGAAGGCGAAGCAGGGGCAGGTATGTCACATGACAAGAAAGAGAGCAAGAGAGATGCCAGGCTCTTTTAAATAATCAGCTGTCATGTGAATTAATAGAATGAGAACTCACTCATTACTGTGGGGAGGGCACCAAGCCATTGACAAGGGATTCATCCCAATGACCCAAACACCTCCCACCAGGCTCTACCTCCAACACTGGGGATCACAGTTCAACATGAGATTTGGAGGGGACAAATATCCAAACTATATCAGTAGTTTTGGATAAATGTTTTGTGTGTTTTGGATAAATGTCCTTTAGCTTCTGGGATGGTCAAGGTCACCTCTGGCCTAGGAATCGGCCTGAATCCAGTCCTTCTGTGGCAGAATAGATTATCTTTCAGCAAATATTTACTCCCTTCCCGTGACCTCCATGAGAAGAGCATACTTTCCTGCAACAGTGATTTTGACCTTGGAATATGGGCAGCAGGATAAGTGTGTCAATTCCAAGCCTAGGCTTGCCCTTCAGGGAGCTTCTGACTTTTACCATGAGAATGCATGCCCTGGGTAGCTCACGTCACACAAGAATAAGAGACAGATGGATAGAGCAGCTTCCCTAGCTGATCTGCCAAAACTTGCAGCCTAAAGTAGAGAAATCCCAGCCGACCTGCAGAAATATGAGATAGAAATAAACATGTATTGCTGCATGTCCCTGAGATAATTTTGTGGTTGGTTGTTCAGCTGACTGATACACCTCCCTGTGAGATATTAGGTAAAATTGCCTGAGAAGCTTCTGGGAGATAGTTTTACTCTCTGGTAGGAGAAAGGTACATGAAGATAAACTCCCTGCTCAGTGCCACATCCTGATATTGAATGAAGTAGCCAGCTTTTCCATGATGAGAAGGCGGCCAAGGGAATCACAGACACCAGCCCCCAAATCAATGAACCAATACCACCAACCATTTTCCTTCATTTCTTATAAAGTGACAAGAATACGTTTTTATTTGTTTAAGCTGCAATTTGTTAGGCACCAGCAGTTGAATGTATTCTCAGTAATACATGTCAATATAGAAACCTAGAACTAATTAACTCTAAGAATTTTCTGTTTTTATGACGTAAGCTAACATATTTGACAATTCCCAGAATTATTTCTGGTTTATAAGCAGATGTTGTGTATTATATTTTTATTTATGACATCATTGGTTTATTCAGTCAGCATTGCCTGCTAATTCAGCAGATACCCAAGTGTTTAGGATGTCCCTCCACAAAACCATGTTCCCCATAGCTTCATTTGCTTCAAAGAATCTTCCTTTACTTTTAGGTGCACCATCTCCCCATATTGCAATATTCCATGTGTAATGGAGGTTTCATCTTGAATCTTTTTAGTCCGACCATCTTTCATGGACTTTCATGGTCCTCTCTGCCTCCTTAATACATCTGGGCCCAAAAAAATAAAAAATAAAAAAAGTGAGATTCCTACACAAATGGTAAGAAGAGCTGAAACAAGCACCTTTCCACTGACTCCTCATTTTAGAGCTAAACTCATGCCACAAACAAAGGGCACAGATGCTGCAGCATGGAGCAAGATTGCCCAAGTATAGGTCCCAAATCTCCTCCTTCCCAACTGCATGGATATGTGCTGCACCTTAGCTGGGGCTGCTGGAAAAAAACGCCACAGACTGGGTGGCTTAAGAGACATTTATTTTCCACTATTATGAAGGTTGGGAAGTTTAAGACCAAAAGGCCAGCAGATTCAGTTCCTGGTGAGGGCTCTCTTCTTGGCTTGCAGATGGCTGCCTCTTCACCGTGTCCTCACATGGTAGAGAGAGAAACAGTTCTGGTCTCTCTCCGTCTTCTTGTATGGACACTAATCCTATCACAGGAACTCCACACACCTAAGCTCATCTAAACCTAATCACATCCCAAAGACCCACAACTGAATACCATCATGTAGGGGGCTAGGGCTTCAATCTACAAATTTGGGCCACACAAACATTCAGTCCATAACAGATGGGTTATTTAACCTTCATTTACCTCCATTTGCTCGTAGGAAAGAATGACAATATTAACAGTATATACCTCATAGTATTGTTGAGAGGCTTAAATGAGTGTATAGCCTAGAACAGTTATGTAAGAATTGACCAATTTTCTTATTTTTATCAACTTAGAATGCTGAAACTTATGGATAGAAGGATGGGTAATATCCAGAAGGGGCAGGATGGCATGGTGGGGGTGCTCGTGAGATGGATGAGTGAGTAATATATGGCTTTAAGAATAACAGGATTATAGAGTTGGTGACCCAGTGTAATGCTTAAATACCCGGTACAGTGTCCTCATCAAGTAAGCCTATTTTTCTTAAGACTTCTGGCAATATGAAGTTCATTCCTTCCTATGTTTGTCCATTCCATTAGAAATTTGTATCCCTATAGCTTCTACTTATTGATCCTAAGTTTTATTTTTTAGGAATATACAGAGTAAATCTCTTCTCTCTTAGATGTGCAAGTCCTTTGGATATTTTTTTGTGACATTATGGTCCATCTCTAGCCCCTTCTGCCGTAGGTCTTTTCCAGGGTTGGTAGGTCTAACACATATGCCAGCATATCCTATAGCATGGCACCTTTATTTTATCTACACATCCCAGTTTCCCTATGTCCCTTGTGTGGACACAGCACTGCAGCACAAGGCACATCAGGGCCATCCCAGCCTCTCCCTTGTTTTAGAAACTATATTTCTGTTGATGAAGCCTGTGAATCCCTCTAGCAGCCACATTAACTCATCTTGCATTCACTTCCCTTGTGCCTGAACAGCCCCTAAACCCCATTCCCTTTCTGTATTCATCCAACTAGCAATGAAACTCTGATGCAGATTCTTGTTTTTATTGTTATTATATTTCATCCTGTTAGATGCAGCCCATCACTTTAACTTGTCAAGGTCTTTCTGTATCCCGATTCTGTAACCTACTGTGTTTTCCATCCCATTTAGATCTCTGTCATCTGAAAATCTGATAGGCTTGACTACTGTGTTTTCACTAAAGTCCTTGAAAAAATGATGGAATAGATCAGGGCATGCCACCAAAAACTTGTCCAAATTGTCATTGATCCATTAGCCAACATCCCTTTGTATAAAATTTTAACAAGTTTCAAATTGCACTTATCTGTACATGAGGATTTCACAAGGCACTTTGTCAAATGCTGAAACACCAGATCTGCATCTAAAAGTCCCAGAACCCTATCCTTATTAACGACAATAACAACAAAAGGAAATGACACTGTGTGAAAACATAGTTTTTAGTATTCATCTTTATTTTTATTATTATAATTATCTTTAAGTTCTGGGATATATGTGCAGAATGTGCAGATTTGTTACATAGGTATACATGTGCCATGGTGGTTTGCTGCACCCATCAACCCATCATCTGCATTAAGTATTTCTCCTAATGCAATCCCTCCCCTTGCCCCCTACCCCATGAAAGGCCCCAGTGTGTGATGTTCCCCTCCCTGTGCCCATATGTTCTCATTGTTCAACTCCCATTTATGAGTGAGAACATGTGGTGTTTGGTTTTCTGTTCTTGTGTTAGTTTGCTGAGAATGATGGTTTCCAGCTTCATCCATGTCCCTGCAAAAGACATAAACTCATTCTTTTTTATGGCTGCATAGTATTCCATGGTGTATATGTGCCACATTTTCTTTATCCAGTTGATCACTAATGGGCATTAGGGTTGGTTCCAAGATTTTGCCACTGTGAATAGTGCTGCAATAAACATACGTGTGCATGTTTCTTTATAGTAGAATGATTTGTAATCTTTGGGTATGTAACCAGTAATGGGATTGCTGGGTCAAATGGTATTTCTAGTTTTAGATCCTTGAGGAATTGCCACACTGTCTTCCATAATAGTTGAACTAATTTACACTCCCACCAACAGTGTAAAAGCATTCCTATTTCTCCATATCGTCTCCAGCATCTGTTGTTTCCTGACTTTTTAATGATAGCCATTCTAACTGGTGTGAGATGGTATCTCATTGTGGTTTTGATTTGCATTTCTCTAGTGACCAGTGATGATGAACTTCTTTTCACATGTGTGTTGGCCACATACATGTCTTCTTTTGAGAAGTGTCTGTTCATATACTTTGCCCACTTTTTGATGGGGTTGTTTATTTCTCGTAAATTTGTTTAAGTTCCTTGTAGATTCTGGATATTAGCCCTTTGTCAGATGGATAGATTGCAAAAATTTTCTCCCATTCTCTAGGGTGCCCGTTCACTCTGATGATAGTTTCTTTTTGCTTTTCAAAAAACCACCTGCTGGATTCACTGATGTTTTGCAGGGTTTTTCATGTCTCTCTCTCCTTCAGTTCTGCTCTGATCTTAGTTATTTTTAGTCTTCTACTAGCTTTTGAATTTGTTTGCTCTTGCTTCTCTAGTTCTTTTAATTGTGATGTTAGGATGTCAATTTTAGATCTTTCCCACTTTCTTCTGTGGGCATTTAATGCTTTAAGTGTCCCTCTAAACCCTGTTTTAGCTGTGTCCCAGAGATTCTGGTACATTGTGTCTTTGTTCTCATTGGTTTCAAATAACTTATTTATTTCTGCCTTAATCCAGTAGTCATTCAGGAGCAGGTTGTTCAGTTTCCATGTAGTTGTGTGGTTTTGAGTGAGTTTCTTAATCCTGAGTTCTAATTTGTTTGCACTGTGGTCTGAGGGACAGTTTCTTATTATTTCCATTCTTTTGTATTTGTTGAGGAGTGTTTTACTTCCAGTTATATGGTTGATTTTAGAATAAGTAAAATGTGGTGCTGAGAAGAATGTAGATTCTGTTGATTTGGGATGAAGAGTTCTGTAGATGTCCATTAGGTCCACTTGGTGCAGAGCTGAGTTCAAGTCCTGAATATCCTTGTTAATTTTGTCTCTTGTTGATCTGTCTAATATTGACAGTGGGATGTTAAAGTCTCCCACTATTATTGCGTGGGAGTGTAAGTCTCTTTGTAGGTCTCTAAGAACTTGCTTTATGAATCTGGGTGCTCTTGTATTGGGTGCATATATATTTAGGATAGTTAGCTCTTCTTGTTCCATTAATCCCTTTACCATTATGTAATGCCCTTCTTTGTCTTTTTTGATCTTTGTTGGTTTAAAGTCTGTTTTATCAGAGACTAGGATTGCAACCCCTGACTTTTTTTGCTTTCAATTTGCTTGGTAAATCTTCCTCCATCCCTTTATTTTGAGCCAGTAAGTGTCTTTGCATGTGACATGGGTCTCCTGAAAACAGCACACTGATGGGTCTTGACTCTTTATCCAATTTGTCAGTCTGTGCCTTTTAATTGGGTCACTTAACCCATTTACATTTAAGGTTAATATTGTTATGTATGAATTTGATCCTGTCATTATGATGCTAGATGGTTATTTTTCCCATTAGTTGATGCAGTTTCTTCATAGTGTCAATGACCTTTACATTTTGATTTGTTTTTGCAGTGACTGGTACTGGTTTTTCCTTTCCATATTGAGTGCTTTCTTCAGGAGCACTTGTAAGGCAGGCCTGGTGATGACAAAAATCCCTCAGCATTTGCTTGTCTGTAAAGTATTTTATTTCTACTTCACTTATGAAGCTTAGTTTGGCTGGATATGAAATTCTGGGTTGAACATTCTTTTCTTTAAGAATGTTGAATATTGGCCACCACTCTCTTCTGGTTTGTAGGGTTTCTGCAGAGAGATCCACTGTTAGTCTGATGGGCTTCCCTTTGTGGGTAACCAGACCTTTCTCTCTGGATGCCCTTAACATTTTTCCCTTCATTTCAACCTTGGTGAATCTGATGGTTATGTGTCTTGGGATTGCTCTTCTCAAGGAGTATCTTTGTGATGTTCTCTGTATTTCCTGAATTTGAATGCTGGCTTGTCTTGCTAGGTTGGGCAAGTTCTCCTGGATAATACCCGAAGTGCGTTTCCCAACTTGGTTCTATTCTCCCCGTCATTTTCAGGTACACCAATCAAACGTAGGGTTGGTCTTTTCACATGGTCCCATATTTCTTGGAGGCTTTGTTCGTTCCTTTTCATTCTTTTTTCTCTAATCTTGTCTTCACGCTTTATTTCATTAAGTTGATCTTCAATCTCTGATACCCTTTCTTCTGCTTGATCTATTCAGCTATTGATACTTGTGTATGCTTCACAATGTTCTCATGCTGTGTTTTTCAGCTCCATCAGGTCATTTATGTTCTTCTCTAAACTGGTTATTCTAGTTAGCAATTCCTCTAACCTTTTTTCAAGGTTCTTAGCTTCCATACATTGGGTTAGAACAAGCTCCTTTAGCTCGAAGGAGTTTGTTATTACCCCCCTTCTGAAGCGTACTTCTGTCAATTCGTCACACTCACTCTCCATCCAGTTTTGTTCCCTTGCTGGCGAGGAGTTGTGATCCTTTGGAGGAGAATAGGCATTCTGGTTTTTGAATTTTCAGCCTTTTTGCGCTAGTTTTTCCTCATCTTCATGGATTTATCTACCTTTGGTCTTTGCTGTTGGTGACCTACAGATGGAGTTTTTGCATGGTTGTCTTTTTTGCTGATGTTGATGCTATTGCTTTCTGTTTATTAGTTCTCCTTCTAACAGTCAGGGTTCTCTTCTGCAGGTCTGCTGGAGTTTGCTGGGGATTCACTCCAGACCCTGTTTGCCTGGGTATCACCAGCGAAGACTGCAGAACAGCAGAGATTGCTGCCTGTTCCTTCCTCTGGAAGCTTCATCCCAGAGGGGCACCCACCAGATGCCAGCTGGAGCTCTCCTATATGAGGTGTCTGTTGACCCCTGCTGGGAGGTGTCTTCCCATCAGGAGGCACAGGGGTCAGGGACCCACTTGAGGAGGCAGTCTGTCCCTTAGCAGAGCTGTGCTGGGAGATCCACTGCTCTCTCAAGAGTTGGCAGATAGAAATGTTTAAGTCTGCTGAAGTTGTCCCCGCAGCTGCCCCTTCTCCCAGGTGCTCTGCCCCAGGGAGATGGGAGTTTTATCTATAAGCCCCTGACTGGGGCTGCTGCTTTTCCTTCAGAGATACCCTGCCCAGAGAGGAGGAATCTAGAGAGGTAGTCTGGTTACAGTGGCTTTGTGGTGCTGCGGTTTGCTCTACCCAATCCGAACTTCCAGACAGCTTTGTTTACACTGTGAGTGGAACACTGCCTACTCAAGCCTCAGTAATGGCGGATGCCCCTCCCTCCACCAAGCTCGAGCTTCCCAGGTCAACTTCAAACTGCTGTGCTAGCAGCAAGAATTTCAAGCCATGGATCTTAGCTTGCTGGCCTCCATGGGGGTGGGATCCACTGAGTAAGACCACTTGGCTCCCTGGCTTCATCCCCCTTTCCAGGGGAGTGAACAGTTCTGTCTTGCTGTCATTCCAGGCACCACTGGGATATGAAAAGAAACTCCTGCAGCTAGCTTTGTGTCTGCCCAAATGTCCCCCAGTTTTGTGTTTGAAATCCAGGACCCTTGTGGTGTAAGCACCAGAGGGAATCTCCTGGTCTGTGGGTTTGAAGACCATGGGAAAGGCATAGTATGAGAGCTTGATAGCACAGTCCCTCATGGCACAGTTTCTCATGGCTTCCCTTGGCTAGGGGAAGGAGTTCCCTGACCCCTCACACTTCCTGGGTGAGGCGACGCCCCGCCCTTCTTCTGCTCACCCTTTGTGGGCTGCACCCACTGTCTAACCAGTCCCATTGAGATGAACCAGGTGCCTCAGTTGGAAATGCAGAAATCACCCCTCTTCTGCATTGGTCTGGCTGGGAGCTGCAGACCAGAGCTGTTCCTATTCAGTCATTTTGCCGGGATCAGTACTGATCTTTTAAAAGTTTACAAAGTTGCATGGATAATCCATTGTGGAGTGCTGCATGGTATTTATTATCCAATTCACTTTTAAAAAAAATCAGAATACACTTGGAGAATGTTTTTATAGCCAGGGACCTAAAAAAAGACTTCAATATTCACTATGAATTTGAATATGACGGGTATATTCAAGGGCTGACTGGACTGGCTCACTGGATGCCTATTTACATGAAGACTTTCCAGGAGTTTTATTAGAAGGCCAATGACTTGGCATAGTAAGACTAATATCCTGCTCCAGAATTATGACATACGTCTTTGTGAAACTGAAGCCTCCCCTTATTCAGCCAAGCAGTATTCCAGGTGGGAATGGAACACACCCAAGGACAGAAAGAATTGTGAGGCATGAATTTCATCTGTAGGTAATGACTGAATAAAAGGGATAATGTTCTATTATAGCATAGTGTGGGCTGCTTGAATTCCCTTTTCATTCCAGAGATCAAGGGAAGAAATCGTAGATTTCAGGCAATCATGGATTTGAGTACTGACTCTCCTACTTAACAGTTGTGCTTATTGGGATCTGTTTTTAGAGAACCATTGCTAGTCTCTAATGAAAAATCTTTTTTGGTAAATTATGATTTTTAAAAATAACCTGACCTCGAGTCTAGAATTCTCTGAGTTCCCAGTGGACTTACTCTGGTTTCTTTTGATATCTTATCTCTTTCTTCTATGGATTTTATTTGAGATTATAGGGTTGAAACTAAATCTCTGGATATTCCCTTCTCAAGTCCACTTTAGACTTTTTTCCTGAATTGTTTGAAATCGTTTTTCCAAAGTCTTAGCACATATCTGACCACATCCAGTTTTTCCTTTGCCGATAATCACTGCTTCTAAGTGTCCCAAGTAGTTTTCACTCACTAAAAGTGGTTCTTATAATCCAAACTAAGACTGACTCTAAATAACTCTGTTTTTGTGACCAGTGGCTCCAATAGGTTTGGTGTACGTGACAGCTTTTGTTTTGGAATCTCAGAAAAGTAGGGATTTTCTATGAAGAGGTCAAAGTAAAAACAAGATAATAAGGAATAACTAACTTCCCCTCCCCCACCAAAAAGTTTAAGTTCAAGGGACTACATAGCTCAATGGGAAATGAAATTCAACCAAGACTCTAGAAGACTAAGTAGAGTCCAGGGGTAAACAGCAGTAGAGTTGGGTGAGGGACACTGCCTTCTCTTCCTTAAGGAGCATGGAGTTCCTCTGAGGGCTTGGGTAGTCAAGGGAGCTTGTCAGTGCCTAGCAGAGACATCCTCACGGGCATCTCTGCAGCTAACAGGATCCTGGCAAAAGGATGTGAGCAGAGCATTTCCTTCTGGGTTCATACTTTTTCGGGAAAGTGTGTACCTCCATGATGTACAGTGACACTCTCCCTCTAGCAGGTAGGTTTCTTTGAATTAGAGTTTAACTTCATCTTGGATTCCAATCAGGAATTTCTCTTCCTCTTCCTCACTTGATACCTCACTTGGTATCACCTGTGAGGTCACATTTACCCTGGTATTCCATGAAAACACTTTATCACCCATCTTCTAAATAGCCAATGTCTTAAGCAGTGAGTCTCATTGCTGTACCAATATTTTAACTGTGAAATAGTACATCTTTTCTACTAATAGTTGACATCGTATTCCCTACAGTAATTAGATTATGGGTGTTTCTATTCCTTTTTTTGTAATCAGTTTAAATTCTTTTTGGAATGTTAAACTACTCTTTGGGAAAACATTTTTTGTCCCAAACTTAGGATATACATTACTTCCTCATTCTTAAATTTTAAAATATGTCTACAAATTTATATCTCATTATTTGATACCATCTACATAGCTAGTTTTATCTTATTTCCTCCTTTCTTATAAAATGACAACTTTCAGTGATATTAGGTAAACACTGACTGTATGTCTAAGTCCTTCAGTCTCCTGCCTGACTTCATAGGTCCCAAAGGTACCTCTTAGATTTGTGTTTGTGTTAGAGAGTGTCCACCATCTGTCAGCCTCATGTTGATTCTTCTATACCCTTCTCTTTATCAGAGTAGTAGGAAGACTGCAAAATACATTTCCCCAAATCCTTTGCCAGCTGGCATCCAATGGAGGGCAGGACATGAAGCCTGAAGGGAAGAAGCCATTTTAAAAAATTATTTTCTGCTTGCACCTATGGCAGTGCCAACAGCAGCAGCCACATGGACAGCAACAGTAGTGACAGCAACAGTGGTGACAGCAACAGTAGGATTAGCAGTTTGGGCAAGAACATAGAAGCAAGGGTGCCTGGTGAGTGCAGGTTCCTGAGGTGCTGCTCAGGGAGCAGTTCTCCAAAGGGAGCAGTCTCTATGGCACAGTGTCCATGGGCTGTGGGTAAAATCATTTTCCCTTTTGTCCTCCAGCTCTACGTGCAATCATAGTTTAGTGCAATCGCCAATCCTTGGACAACCTAACCCTCCTTGTTTTACTCCTCTAACCCATTTCTATATTTTCATAACAGATTCCTTACATTAAATGCCCTCTGTCAAACACCCAGATCTGTTACTGTTCTCCTGATTGAGTAGGATCCAATGCAAGCTGGTAGGAATTTCAGCATGTGTGTGCAACATCAGCAGATGCAGTGCACCCAGAATGAATTTCATGATATCCTGGAAAAACATTTGAGGAAGACTCGATTGACAATGTCAACTCTGCACACAACTGTTCTTTATGTATTGGTAAAGAATCATCAACTTCTCAGATCCAGTGAAAGATTTTATGTTATTCACTGGCATTTACAGACACTTGTTTGTGCTGTGCTTATATCCCGGGAGGTCTGCATTCAAATTATTGGGGAAAAAATGCAAGACTTTTGCATCTGTTGAGCCCTTTCTTCTTTAAGGCATATGATTCATCACTCTCATCTCCCTGCTTTTTTCTTCCCGTTAGTCTCCTAAGAATATTGAATGTGTTTTCTTTTGATATTTCTTCTTCCCTTTCCTCTAGGAACTCTTCATCTTTGCAGATAAGCTGGCATTCAGAAGGAGGACACTTGAGAAATAAAGGAAGCCAGTAGAATAATGCAGTCACAGAAGAAAGGATGAGGTCAGTGTGGACTCTGCTCTTATGCCACAGGTTCATTATCATCATGTGTAGCCTCAAATTAAGATAACATATGGAGAATATCTTACTCCCCCACAAAATGAAAAGGAACTTAGCTTAAACTATGGAATAATTTCATATGTTACCACAGTCAAAATCATGCCCATACCTCTATATTCAGGAATTCTTCCTTCATCATCCTGAGCAATGGGGAAGGGGACTACTGACTCCAAATTTTGGAAATATTTATGTCATGGCCCATTGCCCTGATGGATTTCTTGACCTTTAATATTTAGGATCTCAGGGTGTATGCGTGTTACTCCCCCATATCTGCATAGAACGCAGATATGGCAAATTTAGAAGATGACACTTGATTAGACACAAAATTTGGAGAAAAAATATCAAACTGTGTAGCTGAATGTTACCCAGAAGTGAAGAAAGGCATGAAGCCAGATTTCCCCAGCTCTTTGTTCCATCACACGATGTTACTTGGATATCAGCTTATCAACAGACTTGCATCACCACCACCATATGAACAGAGTCCGCATAAGAAAACTACACCGAATATGAATGCCAGCTTTTAAAAGTGGGGGAACTACAGTATAGGGTAAGTTCTTTTTAGGCAAATCTGTGTTTTTGTTTCAGATATATTATTTTGTAGATGTTTTTCTCTCTGAATTCCATGAGTATTTTAATCAAATTGTATCAGGTATAGGCCACTTGAATAGGTAAATTTATTCAGCAGTAGCCCCAGAAAAGCATACATGAATTGTTGCCATAAGAAAGAGCATCAGTCATTTCCTTATGCTATTTGAGGAGAGAGGAAATCTTTTCAGCTTGAAGCATATTTATTCTCTGTTCTACAGATCTGGAAAATGGGAGGAGGGTTATTGAAATGATTTGAGTACAGGATAGAGCGTAAGCGTTAATCACAGAAAATATTAAAAGAGTATATCTTGGTTGGTATGGTTTCCAGAGTGCACACATTTAAAATATTTATAGTTTAATTTATACGTTTATATAGCAGAAACAGTACACACAGAGATGTTGACTAATGTTTTCCTAATAAATTTCTCTTCTGGAAGAATGGAACCTTCAATGTGTGAACTCAAATGAGTCTCCACACGTATTACAATACTTCTTAAGCATGTGTATGTTTGTGAACCTATGTGTGCGTATGTGTTTGTGTGTCTGAACATGCATGAAGGTTGGGTAGAGAGAGAAGAAACTGGCATAAAGTGAGAGCATTCTATATTCACGATTTCAGTGAATCAAACACCCAATGAGGTAGGCATTGTAACTGCTGTCATAAGGATGAGAGGGCTAAGGATTACAGAAGGAAAGAAATTCAAGTCTTTCTAGTTCTAAAGGCCATACAGCCTCTATTATAGTTTATATTCTTCAGTTAGTACGTGGTGCAGGTATTGATAAAAATCTATGTTTAGCAGATTGTTACTATGCTTGATTTGCTGTGGTCTTACTTTCTATCATTCAGTAATTCACACCGCTAACAAAGACAAAGGAGTAAGCAGAGGGGAAAATACTCTGGGTTTGCACTCTGTGACTTGGCAACTGATTCCAGTATGTCTACTCTTGCTGGATTGTTAAATTCATATTATTATACACCCTTCAGACCCTAAACCCTAAATCACCAGGAAAGGAGACTTAATCATAGCAAATGTGACTCCTTTATTCTGTGTCTTTGTCAGGCAAGTGGAAACATGACAAGTTTAATAGTTTATTTTATAGTACAATGCTATAAAATTGCACATCTAAATTTGCAAGAAGTGGAGAATGATGTAAAGGCATACTATACTACCATTAAAAATCATATTTTTAAGGAATACTTAATGATCTGAGAAAGTGCACAAAACATATAAATTATGATCTCCCTTTTCTAAAATTACACACAATGTACACAGAAAAAATAAATAAATAAGAGGAAAGTGAAACTCAACGTGGTGCCTCATACCTGTAATCCCAGCACTTTGGGAGCCTGAGGTGGAGGATAACTTGAGCCCAGGAGTTTGAGACCAGCCTGGGGAACATAGGGAGAACATTGTCTGGGGAACATTATCTCTACTAACAATTTAAAAAATAACTGGGTGTGGGGTGTGTACCTGTAGTCCCAGCTACTTAGGAGGCTGAGGTGGGAGGATGGCTTGAGCCCAGGAGTTCAAGACTGCAGTGAGCTATAATCACACCACTGTGCTCCAGCCTGGGTGATAGGGTGAGACTCTGTCTCACAAAATATATATAAATAAATAAGTAAAAGGAAATCAACCAGATACTAACAATAATTATAGATAATTAGATACAAGTTGAGTATGCCTTATCCAAAATGCTTGGGACCAGAAGTGTTTTGAATTCCAGATATTTCTCTTTTTCTTTATTCTGGAAAATTTGCATTATCTTTGCTAGTTGAGCCTCCCAAATCCAAAAATCCAAAATCCAATATGCTCCAATGAGCATTTCCTTTGAGCATCATGTGGGCACTAAAAGTTTTGGATTTGGAGCATTTCAGATGTTGGACTTTTAGATTTGGGATGCTCAACTTGTATGAGTAATCTTATTTTCTTCTTCAATTTTTAAATTCTTCCAAATCTTCCAAAACAATATATATTACTTTTAGAATCAGATATGATAATTGATAGTATTTAAAATTATCAAAAAATTACTATTATAAAAATAGTATGCTCTACAACCCAGCTGTTCCAAACAGTTAAACAGAAAGACAAGGGCTCTGAATTATCCCTTAACTTCATAAATAATTAATAATTATTTTCATAAATAAAGGGCAAGACTAAGAAAAGGTGTGGAATTAAGTAGTGTGGTGATGTCCAATTACTTGGAAATGTGAGCAAATGTTCCTATCCCTTAGAACAAATTACATTTTTAAAAATTCATTCACTTGCTTACTTATTTACTTAAGTACATCCCCAAACTGGTTGAGCTAAAAGAAATTTTACGCTATGCTTTGTTGTTTCTTGGAGGTACAGGATAAACGATGGGACAAAACTGGAAAAGACAACAAAAGCTCTGGAATGTTCCACAGCTTCTTTTCATTCGAGTTCCTCACTCCATCTATGACACTTCCTTACTAAAGGTATGGCCTGCCTCCCTCCTCTCTCTCTTCTTTCTTTTCTTTCTTTCTTTCTTTCTTTCTTTCTTTCTTTCTTTCTTCTTTCTTTCTTTCTTTCTTTCTTTCTTTCTTTCTTTCTTTCTTTCTTTCTTCCTTTCTTTCACAGATAGAGTGACCTGTCTGTCCTTCAAGGTCTGAGGACTTTTTCTGCTGTCTTTGTTTACCTAGCATTAGGAAGAATATTTGTCCCAAAATAAGCCCTTGCTGAATGTTGAAGGCCATGCATGAGTGAATTAATGAGCCCTTGGGTAACCTCCTACACCCGCCCCATTTCAGGAGCTCTGGTAGACGGTCACCTCTTCATGGCTGACCCACTGTCAGCAATGGGAAACTTACTAATTGGCCACACTGTGGCTGCCTTTTGAAGAGCTCCTTTTAGTCAAAGTTAGTTAAAGTCATTCTAATAAATAGGCTGTAAAAATTTCAGTTCTCTCCTAAACCCTCAAGGAAGGATCAACAACAGGGTAAGAATATTAGTAATGTTACCTGCTACTTCTCATTTAGGAAGTTTAGGGTTTTACTAAGGAAAAGAAGTAGGCATTTTTTGCTTTGGAAACTCCCATTGCACTCTGGAGTTCTGCTCTTGAAATTGGCTTCCAATTTTCATATTATCTTGTTCTCAATCATTTTAAAAGGCAAAATTAGTTATTCAGGAGTGGAATTCATTCTCTTCAAATATATTATCCTTTAAAATATCTACTTCAGAAACTAAAGCTGAAATAGTATCTCAAATTATGAAGCACTTGGCTTTGCTACTTTCACTCCAGATAGATTTTCGATATTAAGTTTAAGGCCAAAAAAATAAAAACAAAACAAAACGCTAACTCACAAATTTCAGGCCCACACAAAATGTCTAACAGGTAAAAGTCACCTTACTCTACCTTTACATATAATTATCTGAAGTTTAGTTTTTATTGCATAGTTACTAACTCATTTTGAAAGCTCTATTATTGTTTTGAATTTTTTGGCCTAGGGTGAACTTATTTTATCTTGATTTTTCTAGAATGTTGATGCCACTATCTATTTCCCTATCTGTAAAGTGAACAGAATAAATTGTTCATCTCCTTGGATTGTTGAAAATTAAGAGATTATGCATGCAAAATACATGCAAATACGAATGCAAAATGCTGAGCACAGTATATAATGAACACTTAAGATATCTTAGGTATGTAATAGTAATTGAAGTCTTGACCCTTCTTATTTCTTTCTACCTTTAAGAAAGTAGCCTTTTAAATGGTCTCTCTACCAATGATCTCTTTCCTTGAGCCCATTCTCCACTGCAGGGCCATTTTTTCAAATACAAACTTGTCAGTTGAGAGTATGGTGTTTTGGGTTGGATCATTTGTTGGAAAGGCGTGGGAAGCTGTCCTGTGCTTTGCAGGATGCTGAGCAAATCCCAGGCCTCTACTCACTGAATGTAAGGAGCACCCCCTCCTCCTCTCACCAATTAGGACAATCAAAACATTTCGCAGTCATTGCCAAATGTCCCCTGGGAGTCAAAATCATTCCTGTTGAGAGTCACTGCCTTAAAGACTTTGATGGCTCCTCATAGGATAGTTAATCCTTAAACTCTTAACATAGCCAAAAGGTTTCTATCATCTTCCCCTAACAGTCTTTTCACAATCAGACTCTATGTTCCCTTTGAACTCAAAAAAAAAAAAAAAAAAAAAATTTAGAATTTCTAACAGGTTTCCAGGTGTTGTGTATGCCATTTGAGAACCAGTATTCTAGTCCCTAAGGAAACTCCTCATCTAAGACTCAGATAAGATTATCATCTCATTTAGGAAACTTTCCTTGACTGTTTAGGGAGCTTGTTTACATTCTTTGTTTTCATGGCACCTTTTTACTAATGATATAATGAACCCTTACCATGTTATTCATCCATCTATTTCCCTTGCTTTTGAGAACTTTCAGTGGGAAATTTTCTACCAGTCCAGAGGCCTAGCATATTTCAGCTCTGTGTAGCTTATTACAACCTACTTTCCTCAATAAGGATCAATGAAATTATAAGATCCTGTAAATCCTTAGATGTCCCTCAGTTCAAGACAATTACCTAGAACTTTTTACTCACATATTTTCATCATCATACAGATTAGCAGAAGGCTGTTTAAGCAAATGAAGAGAGGAAACTCCCCAATTGTTATTTTCCAATTGTTGCACATTAAAAAAAATATATATGTTTAGCAAGAGAAGCCTCTCATTTCCATAAAAGTTAGCTTTCAATACATCACAATTTGAATGCTGTGGAACTCCACAGACTCATCAAAATCACCTGTTCTGTTCAGACAGGACCTCAACCAAGGGCAACAGCGCTACTTTTACAGCATTATGAGGATTTACAACTCCAGGCCCCAGTGGGAGGCCCTGCAGACCCGCTACATTCACAGCCTTCAGCACCAACAGCTGCTTGGTAAGTTTAACTACGTGATCCAAACTAAGCACCTAAGGAATCAACTTGTGCTGTAGCCAGAAGTCGTTTCCAGATAAATAATTCAAGTACAATGGCATCTACTGGCGTGCTATTTTATCAACATAGTAGTTGGTTAACCAAGTTTCAAAGTGCTTATTCTTGACAATGGAAAGCAAGGTTTTATGGGTAAATTAATAGGGTTTAAAGAAATTCAAGTATGGATTGTGATAAAATGTCAACTCTCTGAGATTTGTGGGAACTTAAGTAAATCAGTGGGTCTGGGCTTACAAAACCAGGCGAGGCTCAAAGCACAGCTCAGCTCCTTGCTGTGTGCGAACTCAGAAACTTGGTTTACTCATGACAATAATAGTTACATTTATTGCTCATTGACCACGTTCCAGACATTGTGCCAAGAGCTTTACATACGATATCTCATTTTATCTCCAATTTATGGCATAGAAAATGGAAGCTCAGGCAGGTTATGTAACTTGATCAAGATCACACACAGGAAATAAATGTTAGTTAGGACTTCAAGCCAGAGCTGTCACCTCCAAAGTTTATACATTTTCAGCCCCATCCTCTGCTGTCTCTCTTCTTTCAACCTCTTTAGATTTGATGAAGCACAAATGAAATAATGGTTGTGAAAGACCTTCACAAATTGTAAGCATCAACTTACCGAAAGGCATAATTGTTGTAAAGTCCCTTTTCTTGGCAGGAAATGCTTTCAGTTGCTGGCTGCCCTTCATCATACTGTTCTCCTAACTCCACTAGAGTGCTTTTTAAACAAAAATCTACTCACTTGGCTTTAGCACATCTACTTTATGCTGTTGTTTTTGTATTTACACAAACGGAAAGTGTGGTTTGTGCAATTGATTTAATAAAAACAATAACAATAGGTACCTTTTATTGAGGGCTTCCTACGTGTCAGGTGCTGGTCTAAGAACTTTGCAGGTATTGTATTTAACACTCAAACACCTCTACGTGGCAGGTGTCTTTATGACCTACAGTTTACAGAAGAGAAAACTAAAACGTGGACAAGTTAAATAGCTTGACCAGGGTCATGCAACTATTGAATAGTAAACAGAGAAGCCAGGATTCAGTCTGGTCCACATGATTGTCTGAAGTGTCACTAGAAGCATCATCTAGTAGCTTTGTTTTTATAGCAAAATTGCATAGAAGCCAATGCATCCAGAAGCGGAAGTATTCAATGCTTAGTGCATATAAAATCCACCAGGTACCTTATCAAAATGCGGATTTCCAAGCTTAACCTTCAGAGTTCCTGATTCAGAAGGTCTTTAGAGTCATAAATCTGCATTTTTAATTAGCATTTTGAAAAAGCATGTGGCCTCAGCCCAGTGATTCACCAGTTGGTGTTCTGCAGACTACATGTTGAGAAACACTGAGAGAGATCAAACATATCTTTCCGGTTTGAAGAAAGTTTTGATATTGAAGATATCATGGCTCAAGTCCCTTTCCAAATAATTTGACATGTTAATCAATGACTCAGTGTTTATTAACTTATTGAATGAGAAATGCAAAAGAAGAAAAATACACTTCCAGTCTTCAAAGATCATATAATCTGGGCATGCTCACCACAAGAGTAGAAAAAATTGTGTACACATAAGTAAATGTTTGCAGTTTTGTTTTCTTATTTGCTTTGTAAAATTGCTGATTTTGAAGTTTCTCTCATTTCTTTCCCTTACGCTATATTACTCAACGGGAAGCCTTGTCTTATGCTCTTGTGCTTAGAGATTCAACCAAGAGAGCCTCAGCCAAGGTAGCTCCTCAAAGAACCATTTCACGGAAAACTTCAGCCATGACAAGAAGATGTCCATCAGTACTACCTGTATCTGTGGTTCTACTTAGGGCCCAAAGTAAAAGGGGCCAAATGCTCAGGAACTGAGACTTGGCAGCATTTTTGGAAACAGGAAGTTTGCCCATGTATCCCTGGTATCTAGTGGGTGCTTAGTGCATATTTGTTGAATGACAGTGAATAATTTCTAATATAAACCCCAGACCTAAAAATAATCTCTGATTCATAAAAATTTTGCCAGCAAGACCAAGAGGTTTAAGAGCAATGGAGCCGAGAGTAAGCAAGCCTTTCCACATAACATCCGTAGAGTAAAAGGACTTTTAAAGCTTTCAAAGTAAAAGTTTCCTTTGAATTAGAACCTCCCAGAGAAGTCCTCAAAACAGTGAAAGGGGACAAGTGACCAGAAGGAGCCAGGTCCTCTGTCACTGGGTGACCATTTCTTGCAAACTATCGTGCATACATTTTGAAAATATACATAACAACACGGGGTTAACACAGATCATAGAGGGCTTACAAAACTATATCATCCCAGCAACAACTGGCCTGTACATTTCCTTCCTCTCCTCTTCCCCATCACGCAATGGCATTTAATATGGTCCCAAAGCTCTTTTAGTTCTCACCTGGTTTGATCACTTTGTGTCATCTTGAAACGTGCACTTATCAGTCTACCACAGCTGAATTGATTTTACGCAGCTGTAACTGGCCTTGACATGGATAAGAGAATTCATGCACACATCTTTCCCTGGCAGCTGAAGAAACACTCTTAAAAGAATGTGAAATAGCCCTGAAGACTTGATTTCAAGTTCAACCTTTCTGTGGCCTCAAATGCTTTAAGCAAAGTACACAAAACTATACTAAGCAAAAAGTGAGATAGCAGTGAGTCAGTTCATCATATAAATGGCATAGTGTTGCGTTAGTTATATTTAATGGTTATTTTCATCACCAGAGATTTTGTGTATGTGTGTGTATGTATGTGTGTATGTGTGTGTGTGTCTGTGTGTGTGTTAAAAATCAGTCACCAGTTCTCAAGTAAAGTCAAAACAAACAAAAAAAATGCTTCTTCCTCATCATTTTAAAATACATCACCCCATTCAAATCAGCTAATGCCTATGAAAGGAATTGGTTGATGTGGAATATAAACTTGATTGACAAGAGATGTGCTAACATTGATCTGAAAGGAATATGCTGCATTATTATCAGAAAAAAATCATTATCTTCTCTTTGCAATCATGAACATATAACATATAAAATTTGTCATGAGATTCTGAAAACTAGTATTGAGGTCCAGCACTACTTCTGAGCTCCTGTCTGACTTTTCTTTGGGAGGAATGGGAAGCGTGGTTGGCCCACTAGTCTGATAAGAAGTCTTGAGGAAACTAATACTGACCTTGCTGGGATCATTCACTTAATCATAAAGACGCTTCTTGACCTCTGCAAATTCTGGCCCTGACATGTATTCTAAATACCTTTATAGTTCTAAGTTAGAAATTGTTACATAGACTTAAAAGAAGAAAAGACTTCAGTGGGACTGGGATGAGCTGCATGATAGTTTCATAAAGCAGAGAGGTTGGTGGGAGACCTAACTTGGCCTATACTAACCTTCCCATTGTTTTCACAATGGGCCTTTTATATCCTCTGATCTGCTTGCCTGCACTTTTATCTTAGACTATTTTTTGATGGGCATAGGTATTTGCTGTGTAAGCCTTACCTAGTGATGCAGAATATCAAGGAGGCCACTTACAATTCTAAGCTGCATCCCTGTATCAAAAATCTCAGAAGCACCTTGCATCTGATAGAGGCTTTTAAGAGCAGATTGACAGGTGAATGTCACAGGTCCACAAGAAGGACAAATAGATTTAAGTTGGTACAAAAGTTTCCATTTGTTGGTTCTCCCTTTTAAGAAGATAATGTGCCCCTGCACTTGAGTACCTTACTTGAAACTTAAAGAAATGTAATTGGTTATGGTGCTGGGAGAAAGGGGTGTACCTGGGAGGACATCGAGAAAGATAAACAAAGGGGAAGGAAGAGAGGACAACCTGTAACTTTTAGCAAAGGCTACCACTTTTAACTGTTAGAGAAAATGCTATTGCTAGAACTCACAATGTCAATATACATTATCAGAACTTAAGTCCTGGAGATCAGAGACTGTTTCACCTGAAATTGCTAGCACCTAGAATGGCCCCTGGTTGCGGTAGGCAATCAATAACACTCTTTGAATAATAACGAGGCCTTCAAAGATTCTGCAAGTCAGACTGGCCTCTGGCTTTGTGATATTGTTCTAGGGTCCCAGGAACCCACAATTGTTGATGAGGAGTAGCAGTAGAATATCAAGGAGAGATGTGAGTCTACCCCACAAGGGGCAGGCAATAGAGGGTACACTGGAAAGAATTTTAAAACAATAATAAAGCTGACTACAAGTTGAACTATTTTTTATTACCACCACAAGCCAGCAATTCTAAATAATATCAGTGATAAAATATTCATCCCCCAAAATCTTTTATTGGACTAGGTTCTAAACAATTTCTGAGGTTACCGTTGAGTTTTAAATAATACATATATGTAAGCTTCAAAGTAGCGCATTTGTATGGCTTTTCTTCAATAACCATTTTACTCCACATGGAAAGTAATTCAGAGAACTTCCTGCTATATGGTCAGCTCTCAGTACATACAGTATCAGCTCATGTGTCTCTAGCCCCTGTAGTACTATATACTCTTGCATTTAAATGATAGATTTGAAATGAGCAATGATTGTGCCATGATTGTAAAGACAAGAAACATAACCTGAAATACTTCAATTTTTGATTCTATGTGGCAGTTTAGAGTTTTTAAAACAATTTTTATGCATCATTTATATACAATAAATGCACTCGAAGTTCAATGAATTTTTCTTCATTTCAATTACTATATTTTAATTTCAAGATCTATGTAACTTTGTTATAAATCTTTTTTGTAATCAGCTTTTATAGTCTATTTTTGCTTGTATATGTATTCCCTCTTTTTTTAAAAAAAATATAGATTCAGTGGGTACACATGCAGGTGTGTTACATGGGTATATTTCATAATGCTGGGGTTTGGATTTCTATAGAACCCATCACCTAAATAGTAAATATAGTACCCAATAGGTCACTTTTCGACCCTTGTCCCCATCCCTCTCTATCTGTTGGAGTCATCAGTATCTATTGTTTCCATTTTTATATCCAAATGTACCCTTTGTTTACTTTTCACTTATAAGTGAGAATATGTGGTATTTGATTTTCTGTTTCTGCATTAATTGATTGTGGATAATGGCCTCCAGCTGAATTCATGTTGCTGCAAAGGACATGTTTTATTCCTTTTTATGGCTGCATAGTATTCCATGGGGTGTGTGTGTGTGTGTGTGTATGTATTACATTTTTTAAATCCAATCCACTGTTGATGGACACTTAGGTTGATACTATGACTTTGCTATTGTGAATAGTGCTATGATAAACATATGAATGCAGATGTCCTTTTGAGAAAACAATTTCTTTTCCTTTGGGTAGATGCCCAGCTGTAGCATTGCTAGGTGGACTAGTAGTTCTATTTTTATTTCTTTGAGAAATCTCCATACTGTTTTTCATAGAGGTTAAAAGTTTAATGAATCTTGACAAATGCATACAGTCACATAACCACCACAATTGACATAGAACGTTTTCACTACCCAAATGTTACCCTATCCTTTTGCAATCAATCTCCTCCCCTAAAGTCTGGCCCCATGGAAATCACTGAGCTATTCTCTATCACTCTAATTTTGCCTTCTCTAGAATTTTGCATAATTGGAGTCAGAGTATAGTGTTTTACACCTGGTTTCTCTCACTAGCATGATGCTATTGAGGGTCCTCATGTTGCATGTGTCAGCAGTTTGTTCCTTTTCTTTGCTGAGTTACATTCCATTGTATGGATACACCACAGTTTGCTTATCCAGTCCCTGGTTGATGAGCATTTGGAGTTTTTGGACTATGAGGCATAAAACTTCTATAAATTTTAAATGTAGGCCTTTGCATGAACCTAAGTTTTTATTTCTCCTGGATAGTTTCCTAGGAGCACAATTACTAAGTCACATAGCAGATTTAGGCTTAATTTTATAAGATACCGCCATAGTGCTTTCCAAAGTGGTTGCACCGTTTTGCACTCCCACTAGCAATGAAGAAGAGCCCTAATTGCACCATATTCTTACAATGTCCAACAGTTTAATTTTTGTGTTCTAGTGACTGTAGCTGCTGGGTAGAGGAGAATTTGTGTATGTGGAAAATACAAGCATTGCAGCTACTAGTTACAGTTACCCTCTTACTGGTAACAGTGATAAATTTCAGGAAAGAGGATCATGATAGATATGGGGTGATGATACTGATAATCTTGGAGATTTAACAGAAGAAATTTCTAAGTTTAGCAGTGAACCCTGATAACTCTTCAGTTTATTTTTAGGGAAGAAAGACAGGAATTAGAGGAAGTGAGGAAAAGGAAAAAGAAGTAACCCCTGCAGGAAGGACCATCCCTGGAAAAAACTGTGGTATGAATTCAGTGTGTACTCATTAACTTCTTACCTTTCCTTGTTTGTATTGCTCTTCAGGTTCAGAAATCAACACCCTATCACCGCTACCAAAATCTTTATGCACTGTATTATTTATTGATTGCTGCATAATAAATTACTCCAAAATTTCATGTCTTAAAACAACAATATTTACTACCTCACACTTTCTGTAGTCAGGCATCTAGACATGGCTTAGCTGAGGCTGCTGGCTCATGGTCCTACACAAGGCTGAAATCAAAGTGTCCACTGAGGCTGTGGTCTCATTTGAAGATTCAAACAGGAAAGGCTCCACGTCCAAGCTCACTCCGGTAATTGTTGGCAGAATTCAGTTCCCTGGGGCCTGGTGGACTCAGGGCCTCAGTTCCTTACTGGCTGTTGGCTGGAGGCTGCTTTCATAGGCCCTGCCACATAGGCCACTCGACAGGGCATCTCGCCAATGGCAACTTGCTTCATCAGAGTTAGAAAACCAGAGAGTGTGTGTAATGTGGAAGTCACGATCTTTTATAACTTAACCTATCAGTTTCACTAAGTTCTATTCAATAGAAACAAGTCACTAGGTCCAGTCCCACACAAAGGAAGGTAGTCAAAGGTATGAATACAGAAGGTGGGCTTATTGGGAGCCATTTCAGAAGTGTCTACCAAAGCCAGGACTAGGGTGAAGTGAGTGACATGCCAGGGGTACAGAATTGAAGGTAACACTTATTCTAGCACAGCCCTGAGAATGAATCCCACCAGATACCTCATTCACCTCACCCTGGTCCTGACCCTGCTGCCTGCCACATGCACCTAACACATCTATTCTGTTTTCTGCCTACCCAATTTGTGCTCCCTGCAGAGACACTAGCCTGAGCCTGTCTTCTCAGGCAACTACCTGTTCCATGGTGTGCATTTTCTTTCCTCCATGACCCTCTCCTGAATCTTAGTTGTTTTTTGTTCCAATTTTCCAGTATGCTCTTGGGGAAAAATGAGATGAAATAAGTCTAAATATTTAATCATTAATACCTAATTCTTACATAAGCTATATATTTAGAGCAGTATTTATTAGAATACCTTCCACATACCCAACTCACTGAGGATACTTAATGAACATGCAAATTCCACTCCTGGGTCCCATTCTAGACCCAGTGAATCGGGATCAGAATCTGAGAGATAGCATCCCTGGTGACTTAAGTTTGTTAAAACATAATGGCCTTTTGCATTTATGGAGTGACTTCATTAGTCATATGCCTTAACCCTAAAAAACTGAATTTCTATTCGGAAAATTTGGCAAAAATTTAGGGGCAAGAGCTGCGTGATTAGAGAGTCTTTTTTGGGTAGGGGAAATATCTCCTTGATAACCCTCAATATCTTGTGAGATAAACTACTTATTATTCTCACTTAAAAGCTGGTTGAACTGATGATATATTTTAAAGCATACCTGAACCTACTCAAATGGTTTCTTTTTCCTTGGTATTACTAAATATGCATTACAGTGTTACCAAATGAATCCTTGGCTTTTCCTAGCAGTCCGTATTTTGTGATGAAGTCCATAGGAATGTGTTCAAGAGTCGCTGTACCTTTTCAATTAAAATGAGTTGCTAATTGCATCAGTGCTTATAGAGGAAACCATTATATCAGCCTCATTGACTCTGCTTTTCCCCACTAAATTACAGTCAGTTGCCTGAAATGTAATCAATTCCTGTATTGAAAATCAATCCTGTGTCTGCCTCTAGAGAATTCTCGCTCGTTTTTCTCCGTATTAGAGCTATCACACCATGCCAGTTACACAATGGATTCAGCCAAGTCAGAAGTAGAAGCAATGCCTGTCGCTATTGAAAACCACAGATTAGGTGCAGGGTCAGAGGCAATTACCCAACTGCAACGGAATCAAAAACTCAGATGTTATGTGGTGTGAGTTCCTTAGCATCCTCCTGGCTCATAGATCATGGGAGACCTGAGGGCAACCCAGTACCTGGTTGTAAATGAAGAGTCCTAGAGAAAGAAATTTCCCACTTTAAGAATAATGTAATGGGCTGGGTGTGGTGGCTCAAGCCTGTAATCCCAACACTTTGTGAAGTCGAGGTGGGAAAGGTCAGGAGTTTGAGACCAGTCTGGCCAACATGGTGAAACCCCATCTCTACTAAATATGCAAAAATTAGCTGGGCGTGGTGACTCACACCTGTAGTCTCAGCTACTTGGGAGGCTGAGGCACAAGAATTGCTTGAACCCGGGAGGTGGAAGTTGTACTGAGCTGAGGTCATGATTACGCCGCTGCACTCCAGCCCAGGCAAGAGTGAGACTACGTCTCAAAATAATAATTAATAATAATAATAATAATGTACTGAAGGATATTTGGATATTTGATTTTCTAGAAGGACAATCAAAATGACTTGACGAGGTATCATTGAAAGTCAGTGCTATTTCAGAAGTCTAGCTTTCTTTAAGAAAAAAATCACATTCTTGTAAACATATAACTTATTTGAATTCAGTAAGCCAATATGTGTTGCATTGTGCATTTATGTAAGAAAGTAAAGATCAGAAGGCAAAGCTCCATGTTTCAGGAGGTGTCTTTGAAACACAAAATGTAAGGTCAGGGAGGTAGGGAGGGGCTGGGGCTGGTCGGGGGCTGGGAGGCATGCTGAGGGGTCAGATGGTGTGTAAAAGGCATCGAGCAGGTGTCGAATGTGGCTTCATTTTCTAACTGAAGGACTAGAGAGCTGAAAATGCAGTCAGGGAATTAAGATCAAAAGAATATGTGTAGCCGGGCGCGGTGGCTCAAGCCTGTAATCCCAGCACTTTGGGAGGCCGAGACGGGCGGATCACGAGGTCAGGAGATCGAGACCATCCTGGCTAACCTGGTGAAACCCCGTCTCTACTAAAAAATACAAAAAACTAGCCGGGCGAGGTGGCGGGCACCTGTAGTCCCAGCTACTCGGGAGGCTGAGGCAGGAGAATGGCGTGAACCCGGGAGGCAGAGCTTGCAGTGAGCTGAGATCCGGCCACTGCACTCCAGCCTGGGCGACAGAGCGCAACTCCATCTCAAAAAAAAAAAAAAAAAAAAAAGAATATGTGTATAATCCATGCAAATTAAACAGCTTTTAATTCATGGAAGAGTCAGGTTCAAGGTTCAAGCCATCAGGTTCTTTTCCACAAAAAGAAGAGAATACGCAGAACAAGAAAGTCATTTTAGAATTTAGCCTAATTCTTGAAAGAATCTACGTAATTAAAAAAAGTAACAAATGCAAAAGTTAATTTTTTTTCAAAATTGTAAGTTTATGATTAAGTATCTCATGGCGAAATGGTATATGTTATGTGGTTCTTCTTATGTTGTTTGGTCATTTATGTGTTTAAATATTTGCAAAACCTGAGAGACAGCAGGAATAATGTTCACTAACTATGATGTTTACAAGCGATTAGGTTTTGCTGAAGTACAGAGAACATACATACGCAAGTAGTGGGAAACAAGTCTAGGAAGACATTATGGCTTGGTCATGGAGAAACTGCACTAACTTTAGTTGGCAGAAAATAGGCAGTCACTGGAGCTGTTTTTAGTATGAGGTTGGCCTGAGAACATGTTATGAGGACTCATTTCCAATACTGGGCAGGATAAGTCAGATTTTAAAAAAAGAAAGAAATCAGGGAAACGTTTCAGGGGGTACCCCAACATTCCAGGAGCAGAAATGAGGAGGACTGAACTTGGAAATGAAATACAGGGAAAACAAGCAAAAGGCCTGGTGCCAGAAGAACCCAACTCGAGTAGGTGAAACATCCTGACATGTTCTGAGCCAAACTCCTACTGAAACAGACCAAGGGGATCACAGGAGACCAGAGGAAAAAGCACAGGGAAAACGGCCCTCAGAAGAAAAGCTGATGTGGGGGACAGTGAAACATCATCTGGTTTGGGGCAAGTTGAGTTGAAGCTTCCCGCATTTCACAGGCACTGACATGGGTGCCACAACACAGAGAGAGGTCAGCCCTGGGAGTGGTGTTGTGAACGGAGGAAAACAAACCAGGGCAGGAGGGCAGACAGGGGAGAGAACAGAACCAGGGACAGGACCTGGGGACAGGCAGGGTTGCAGCATGGAGTCCAAGAGGAGCCAGAGTGAACATTTAGAAAAGTAGGAGGAGAGCTAGCCTCACAGAGGTCAAGGGAAGAGGAAAATCAAAGAAGGAAGGGTTAATGCTTGCATGTGGAAAATAGGATAGAGTAAGTTAAGGCCACTGTGGGTAGGAGCCTGGTTAGTGAGCTTAGGAGAGCAGCTCTATTCAGATTTGAGGGCAGCCTCTGGACTGTGAAGGGTGAGGATTAAGGGGTAGGAAAGTGCAGGCGCAGTACAATGCATGTCCAAGATGTTTGCTCAGCATCCATTCATGGTTCTGATTCTTTCATTCTACCTAGGCTTTCTAGAAATTCCTCTCTCAAGCCCATTTTCTCCATTCACTCATAGAGAGTATTTCCTTTCCACCACAATGGAAGGCATTTTCACAAGCTGATACCAGCTGAATGTGTTAATGGAGTCTCATGATGAAATTCTATCAGGCAGAGCATATTGTTATTGCAATATATTTTATTACTCTATTAGCACATGTTATAAAATATGTGCTTATGAACAATTACTGCTTGGATTTGATATAGCCAATCCATTGATGTAGGAATTTGGAGCAACAGAGTCATTTTTAGTAAAGAAATTGAGCTGAGTAAAGGTGAAATTCAAGATTCTATAGCATGTATGAAATGAAATGATCCATTTTAAAGACGAGATATAACTATGCTACCATAGATACACTTTCATTTAAGACAAACCATTTCATTTAGAACAGTTAAGAATACGTTAAAGCTAGGGAATTAAAGTCAGATAAAAATCTCTTAACAAAATATCAACTGTTTCATCCATAAAGAACAGCAAAGCCTTTTTTTAAAAAGCAAAAACCCACTCCACTTCTTTTGTGATTAATTGTTTAAAACTCATGCTAATTTCAGTAAATGTAAGGATGACTATAGTCAGCAGTTAGAAAATGAGAAAATGAATGATTTAAGATGCAGACTGTATTAAAAAAAAATCTGATCTCTGTAGAAATTATCAGTGCCAACAAAGATCTATGGGGTGAAAAAGACATTTAAAGTTGGTGCAGAACAGAGATATAGGGAATTTTTATATGAAGAAAAAGATAAATCAATTAAAGCAGGAACCATGCTGTTTATTGTGATAAATCACATTAATATAACTCTTCTGAACAAGATATTCAACTGAAGAGAGGAGATATATAAATAAATCGGGATTTTAATTCACTGCTTTTGCTTTTGTTTGCCAGAAGACAATGCCACACATTTAGGGCTGTGTCTACACAACCGCAAACAAACGCTTTGCCAGGAAGCACCGTGTACAGCACTGTTTATGAGTGCGCCCACAGCAGGTCCCAAAGAATAACAGATTTTCAAAGAGGAGGAAAGATGGAGATCAGAGCTTTGCTCAGAATGACATTCTAATGATTCTCAGTAACAGCAAAAGGATTCAGTTTCATAAAATCAGTCAAGCCAGTTTTATATTTTTTAATTCTAGCTCATTCACCAGACATTTATTGAGTGCTGATGAGCAGGCAGGTCCTATGGAAGGCATTGCAGATTTTGTGTGGAATGAAATGCCTCTGCTTAGGTTGTCATTGCTGTTTACCTTGTAATATTGTGGCCCAGACTACCTGACTGTGGGCTGTGACTGATTGCAAGCTGACCTTTTCCACCAATGCTGGGAAGCTATGGCTGTAGATGATAGGATCTGCTCCTGTGTGAGTACTGATGAGGTGGTTCTCTTGAGACCTTCTACGTTTACAGGACTCGATCTGGTAGGAGAGAAAAATGAAGTCCTAACAAGCTGCAGGGGACCCTACCTACAAATCCTTCTTCTGCTCTAACATAGGTCATTGTGGTTCTATAGGTGTGAAGGTGGTTTGTTTTGTATTGTTTTGTTTCTAAATCAGAACTAAGTATCTGGCTGGGCACAGTGGCTCACGCCTGTAATCCCAGCACTTTAGGAGGCCAATGCTGGTGGATCACTTGAGCCCAAGAGTTCAAGATCAGCCCAGCCAACATAGCAAACCCTATCCCTATTAAAAATACAAAAATTATCTGGGCATGGCGGTGCACACCTGTAATCCCAGCTACTCGGGAGGCTGAGGTGGGAGGATCACTTGAACCTGAGAGGCAGAGTATGCAGTGAGCTGAGACTGTACCACTCCACTCCAGCCTGGGCAACAGAGTGAGACTGTCTCAAAAAAAAAAAAAAAAAGAAAGAAAGAACTAAGTATCATATGATCTTACAAATGTAACCTGATCAGAAGTATAAGTTCTACCTTTTCTCCTCATGCTTGTTCTTAGTTAGGGTACTTAGTGCAATAGTTAAGAAAACAATCTGAAATCTGATTATCTAGGCTGAATTCTAAATGCAGTAAATGCTGTATTTAATAGCTATGTGATTGCATGAAAGTGATTCCACCTCTGTGCCTCAGTTTCTCATCTGTAAAATGGGGATAATTATAGTTTCTACTTTGTAGAGCTTTGGGAGGATTAGCACACAATACCTGATATTGTACACATTCATTAATGCTAGCTAACTAATTAATCTTAGTTTTAAAAGTGTAAAAATTGTGATAACAGAATAACTGATACTCAGTATGTTCAGTGTTTCACCATTTTGCATGGCACTTTTTTATGTATTACGTATGATCAAAAGGTAAGGCCTGGATAAAGAAAATGTGGTACATATACACCATGGAATACTATATAGCCATTAAAAAGAATTAAGTCGTGTCTTTTGCAGTGACATGACTGCAGCTGGAGGCCATTATCCTAAGCAAATTAACACAGGAACAGAAAACCAAATACTGCATGTTCTCACTTATAAGTGGGAGCTAAACATTGGGTACACATGGACATAAAGATGGGAACAACAGACACTGAGGATTCCTAGAGGGGAGATGGATGGAGAGTAGGAGGGGGACAAGGGTTGAAAAGCTAACTATTGAATACTATACTCATTATTTGGGTGACGGGATCAATTGTACTCTAAACCATCACACAATATACTCATGTAACAAACCTGGACATGTACCCCTTGAATCTAAAATAAAAGTTAAAATTATATATTTTTTAAAAGGTAAGTGTGGTCAAATGACTTCACAGAAGATAGTTTTCCAGAAAACGTTTGTAATGGCTGACAGTAAGTAAAACTCCTCGTCTCCTCTTTCCAACCCTTTTTTATTGTGGAAATTGCATTACTAAAGAGCAACAAGACTGACTGAAAAAGTGAGGGGCAGGGGAGATCCAAACTGGAAACTACTCAAATGTCCATAAATAATAAAATGAATAAGTAATTGGGATTTATTCAAACAGTGAAATTTAACACAGCAATGAAAATGAATGGAAAATGAATGCATCATAGCACACCACACCATGGATAAATTATAAAAACATAAGATTGAATAAAAGAAATCAGACACAAAAGATATATATTCAATGATGCCATTTAGAGAAAGTTCAAAAAGTCAGTATTTAGGCGTGCATAGTGATGATCATAAAAGTGAGTCATGATTACTGTGGCATGGAGGAACTGATGATGGGAAGAGACATGTGGGTGTGGCGGGAGATATTTCTGGAATTCTGCCAAAATCATATTTCTTGGTCTGTATGATCGCTACCTGAGTATTTGCACATAACAATTTTTAATGCTGTGTATTTACACTTTGATCATTTTCTTTTCATGTATTGTAGTTTACAAAAAGTCTTTAATTCCAGATGTAAGTTTATAATTTTTAAAATGAGAATAAACAGTTTGTGAGGAAAGGTATCAGAAATCTAAGCTAGAAGCAAGTGGAGTAAATCTCTTTGTTATATCCATATGCCCCATTTTTCCACACATTTCTCTGTATGTCTTCAACTCAATTCCCAACATCTTCCAATCATAAAAGGTTGAAGGATAATTATAAATAAATGGAGATTACTGCAACAAGCACTAAGGATATTCTCACAGTGTACATGAGGGATCTGATTCTGTTTAGATGGAAAGAACAAAACCTGGATAGTAGAGATGATGAATCATGTTGTTGAGAGATGCTCTTTTTTGAGGAGAAAAGTGATGAACATATGTTCTAATTTAGATAATCTGCTCCTCTTCTATTTCAGACTCTAAGTTTACCCAGCTAACCTTTTTACAGAAACAGGAAAAAGTGCTGGATAATAATGATTCAGTACCGGTCCATTCTCATGTTCCAGATAATGGCTCATAGCAATAGTTATTCTACGATCCATTTGTAACATTTTAAACAAGAAAAGTTATTCTGGCCTAAAACTAGTGACTTTGAAAATATCTGCCCTGTAATGTTGATCTTCTTCAGATAAACAATTTAAATGTATAAATATAAAGAAATATAGTTAAGCAAAATCCATAAGATGAGAGAATAAAACTGTCCTCTTTAAGACAATGGTCTGTAAGACTATATTGTTTTCTTGATATTGCCATGCTGGGAACCAGAAGGTCATATGGATTCCACCTGGTTCCGTTCTCCCTCTGTCACAACACCCTGGAAGGGTTATTGACCTAGGCACTTTATGAAGATGAATGAATTGAGAATGACTGAATCCACATAAAACTGATCTGGTACAACCTTGCTTTAGTTTGACCCTTTTGAGAGCCCAAGATAAAGTCCAATGAAACGTTTTATTTTGTATGAGGATATTGTTGGAGAATTTTCTCGCCACATCACGTTGGAAAGTCTCAGTACCAAGACCAACTGGCTTCCCCTAAATAACTGATGTTTGTCCTACAGATACAGTGATTCAAGCAACTGCCTCATTTTTTGCACTGGCTATAAGGAATTTTAGTGCAAAATCTGAAGTCTATTATAAGCATAGGCAGACTTTGGTTTGATTTTATATCTTATAACCATATTTTGATTTTCCCTGGACTTCTGTATTTGCTCATTTTGATTGTTTAAGTTGCATTTTCCGGAATGTAATGGAGTGCAAGTAATTACATTTCCCTACCCCCAAACTGAAGCGTCTTAGTTGATTAGGTCTGTAGTTCTAGTCTCCCAAGGAACTGACAACTGCATGACAGACTCCACCTGGATTTTGCATAAGCATATTAAATACATATCAAATTCCCAAAACCTAGTTTTTCTGCGTCCTCTACTCTGTCTTGATAAGTGCCACCATGCACTTGGTTACTCAAGTCAGTATTCTGGGTGTCATTCTTGATTCTTCTTCTCCCCTTATAATTTGCAAGAGTTTATATCACCTCAAACTCCCAAAAATCTCTTGAATCAATTTTTTAAATTTCCCTGCTGATAGGGTTTGGCTCTGTGTCCCCACCCAAATCTTATGTTGAATTGTAATTCTCAATGTTGGGGGAGGGACTTGATGGGAGGTGATTACATCATGGCGGTGGTTTCCCCCTTGCTGTTCTCGTGATAGTGAGTGAATTCTCACAAGACCGGGTCGTTAGAAAGTGTGTAGCACTTCCCCCTTCACTCTCTCTCTCCTGCCACCATGTGAAGACATGCCTGCCTCCCCTTTGCCCTTCCACCATGATTAAGTTTCCTAAGGCCTCCCTAGCCATGCCTCCTGTACAGCCTGTAGAACTGTGAGTCAATTAAACCTATTTTCTTTATAAATTTCTTTATAATTTCTTTATAAATTACCCAGTCTCAGGTAGCTCTTTATAGCAGTGTGAGAATGGACTAATATACCTGCCTATTGCTGGCCACTAGTTTCAGCCCCCTGCCCTCTTTCTCCTAAACACATGCTAACCCTCAATGGCATCCCCGCTCTAGTCTTCCTCCCCTTCCATCCATGGCACACACTCCTTCAGGAGGCATCTCTCTAACACTCAGATGTGAAACCATTACTGCCTGATTGAATGTTTTCTCAATAATCCTCATTATCTACAATAAAAAACAAAATTCTTTAGAATGATCATAAATGACCTTTATAGTCTGAACTCCTAGGCCTTCACTTCTGCTCCTTGAAAGCTTGTGGTGCTAGAAACATGCCAAACTCTTTAATTTTCACACACATGCCATTTCTTCCCCTTAAATTTCTTTCCTGCTTGGTCACCAAGGGCTACTTCCATTTGTCTTCAGGTCCCTGCATACCTTATCTCTGAGAAGCATTCCCTGACACTCAGGCAAGCTTTGGCATACCTTCCCTCATGTTCCTAGAGATTCTGGCCCATACGTCTACTGCAGAAATTACCGGGGTGCTTTGAATTTACTTCCTTGTATATCTCCTTTCTAGACAATAACCTCCGTGTTTTCAGGTACTATGTCTCACTTTTCTATCTCAGGGCCTAGCATAGAATGCAACCTCAGTTAAATAAATTGATAAGTAAATAGTAGATGGTAGGTTTATATTAGATGGGGACAGATACTAGATTCAGAAGCAATAGACTAAAGCAGGGGGCAGCAAACTAAGGCCCACAGGTCAAATCTGAACCACTGCCTGTTTTCATAAATAACACTTTCTTGGAAAATAACCATGCCTATTTGCTTACATATTGTTTACGCTGCCTTTGTAATTCAATGGCAAACTTGAATATATTTGACAGAGATTGCACGGCTCACAAATGCTGAAATATTCATTATTTGTCCCTTCACAGAAAATGTTGACTCACCCCTGAACTGAAGACATACTTATGAGCTAGAGTCATGGACCTCAGAGTGTGTCCTGCTCTAGTACAATGTCAATTACACTAAGTATACAGATTTACTCTATAAGCTTTCCTTTTCTACTGCCTTGCTACCCCGTAAAACCAACACACACACACCCCTCTGCAATCTGAACCCAGGTTAGCTTTCAAACTCCCTGCAGCCAACTCAAGCTTATTGAGATTTAGGCTCTTTTGTTTATCTAACTCTAAGTGCAGAGGCTGCTAACTGTTCTTCTGTTTAGTCTTCCCTGATTTCTTTTAGTAATGTACTCCCCTGAGTTTTGCCTGGCACTGAACTGCCCACCCAGAGAATATCCTGCCCTGCCTCCCTTGCAAGTAGGTTTCACCATCTGAGGATGTTCAGGCAAACAGAAAGTCAACAGAGTGATGTGTGCAATTCAGAGTTTCTGCCCTTAAAAGAAGACTGTGCTCTACTTCCTCTCTCCTCCTTCTTTGGGTTGGAATATGGATGTGGAGGGGATGACCAACTCTGATCGTACAGACAAGGACAATGCCTTCAAGAGCAACAAGATAGAAGAAACCTGGGCACCTTTTTCAATCTCATAGAGCACTCTTAACCTCCTGGACTACCCTCAACCCAGACGTTTTTGTAAGAGAAATAAAGCTTTCATCTCTTTTATACTACTAGTATTTCAATAATTGTTACAATGGCCAAACCAATACCCTAACTTTTCACTTAACTTCTCTCTCCATGTCTTGTTTTTCCTTTAATACTCAGATGTCCTCTCTCTGTATCTGACCTCAGCAGAGCTCTACTTTTTATCTTATCTCTAGTTAGAAAGCTACGCAGAAGTTTCACTTTCAACCACTCTTTCTAAACTCTCTTTCCTCGAAATCTCACCCTTCCTTAAAGCCCTCATCTTTCCAGTCCCTCCCCTTTTCTTTCCACCTCTATTATTTCTTCTGTTCCAAAAAATAAGGAAAGAAAAGGAAATTTCCAGCCCTTCTGATGCAGTTATTCATACTTTTCTGCTTTTCTTTCCTCATTGCCCCAATGAGGAACTGAGCTGGCAAGGACACAATCCTTCTTAGAGGATGTAAGAAGGGGAAAAGCAAAGTCAGAAAAGACTTACTCCTCTTTAATGGTAAAGAGAAGATGGCCATACATACTAACAGCTATAAATTTTTGGAAGTGTGACCATGGCAGAAGTTAAGAATTTGAAATGTGATGAACCTAATATAAAAATGCCATTAGATTGTTATGAAGGCCACTGAGTATTAGGTAAGTGGTGTTTTAGGGAAAGTATGCAGAAAGCAGGAGATAGATTGAATTGGATGGTTTTGGCTGGAAGCCAGAAAGCCATTTAGGAGGTAAGTCAGTCCTGTTCTAGGATGACGCAGTGGAAATAGAAAATAGGGAAACATACCCACTAGATATTTAAAAGAATAAAAGAGAGTTTTGATGGCAGATTGGATAGGGAAGCTCCATAGTTGTCATCCTTTCTAACAAGAATATTTTCCTCAATATTTGGTCATCTAAGTCCTTTGGTACTGTACAGGGTGTAAGAAATTTAAAGGAGGGAATAAAATAAGTGAATATATTTCCAGAGCACTGCACAGTAAAATATATGCAAATGAAATCACAAGTATGCAAATGAGTAAACCTGGATGAAATGCCACTTCTTACATAAAACGGTTAACATGCTTTCCAAAGGGCATGTCAGGTACATGCTGGTGAATCTAATTCTGTTCTAGCATTAATAGCTTCAGGTTTGGGACCTCGATGAACAATTTAAGTTTAGCCTACTTTTAATTTCTCTGCACAATCCCCTCTAAGTTCTGCATGACATCCAGCCTTCAATGATTATTAAATATATCTAATGAAACTGAACTAACTAGCATTATGCAAATTATCCCTAATCTTTTGTCTCTCTGGAAGCATTGTTCATGAACCTCAGTGGAGTTAAGATTGGAATCCTCACAATGAAAACCAAAAAAAATTTCTTTTTTACTCTACTTCTGGAAAGCAAAAGTTCTACTTGCAGACAAAAGCAATGTGGCTGGTGGATAGGGTGATGGTTCTGCATCCGAAGACCTCGGATATGTCTGGTGCTACCCAACTGCCAGCCATATATAATCCAAATATCACCATGCCCATGTGATGGCTAATTTTAGACGTCAATTTGACTGGATTAAGGAATACCAAGAGAACCGGTAAAGCATTATTTCCGGGTGGGTCTATGAGGCTGTTTCCAGAGGCAATTAGTGTGTGAGCCTGAGTGGACTAAGTGGGGAAAGATCTGCCTCCAAGGTAGTCAGGCTGAGGGCCCAGAGAGAATTACAAAGGAGAGAAAAGGATTTCCCTTCGCTTTCTCCTGGAACTGGGACATGTACATTCTTCTCTTCCTGACATCAAGACTTCAGGCTCTATGGCCTTGGGAATCCAGGACTTACACAGTTGTCCCCCTCCCCACCTTTGCTTTCTCAGCTTCTCAGGTCTGTGAAGTCAGCCTGAGAATTACACCACCGGCCTCCACAGTTCTGAGGATTTTGAACATGGACTGACCATGCTATCGGCATCCCAGAGTCTCCAGCTTGCTGATGGCTTGCCATGGGACTTCTCAGCCTCCATGATTATGTGAGCCAATTCCCCTAATAAATCCCCTCTCATGTGTCTCTCTATATATCCTATTGGTTCTGTCTCTGTAGAATGCTAATACACGCATGTGCCCAGGGCTTCTGAAAAGCCAAAACACTGCAAGCATTCCCACTCTTATCTCTTTCTTTCCCTTCTGAAGAAATTTCAAAAGTCTTCATATATTCATAATACAAAGTTAAACTTTAAAACCCTTTTCAGACATCTATCTCTTGGTTTAGACTTTGACAGGGAGGAGTCAAAGTCTCTTCTCTGTCCCACTCACTTCCTCCCACACATTCATACCTACAGGCAGCCTGCCATTTCCTGCTAGTAACTCTCTCTTGCAGACACAGCCCCTTCATGGCTATTCTGGAATCTGTCCATTACCTCGACTCTGCACACCAGCTGCAGTGAGGAGGGAGTCTCTTAATCTTTCCACATTGATCATCTTTGAATCTCTAATCTTCTCCTGAGTCTTCATTTCAATATCTATGAATTGGGATGCTACCTGCCTAGTCTACTCCATGATTGTTCTGAAGGCTCCATGTCACATTAGAGGCAAAAGTACTTTTAAATATGTTAAATTATTTTAAGCGCAAGTCATTATTTTTAAATCAGGTTTTTTTGTTTGTTTGTTTGTTTTGTTTTTTGTTTTTTGTTTTTTCACACTCCATGAACTTCTCTCAGGGAGAAAAAGTGTTTTAAGTTCTCCCATCTTGGAGCATTTGTGGGTAAAAAGAGAGCTCTGCCTGACCTTTGTGTCTCCCTCAAGCAATATCCCTCTCTTTCTTTCCCTTCTGAGCCACGCTTTTAGGAAGCATTGTTAGCATTCATTAGCTCTCCTTCCTAACCATCAGTTCATGCCCCCACTGCTCTACTGCACTTCCTGTGCTTCTGTTAAGGACATCACTAGCTGGCAACCAATCCAAACTGTTGTGCCCACCCCCCTTCCTTCCTTTGATTCCATCTCTCAGAGAGGGTCTCCTCTTACCTCTCCATCATATTCTCTTTCCCAGTGTCCTCTTCACTCAGGCCCTTTAAACGTCTGCATGATGCTGGGGTGTTCCTAATGATTGCACTAGGTACCGCTCATCTTGAGCACCTACCATGCATCAGACACTTCACCTTCCCCATCTCACCCTCACAACAATCCTGTAAGATTGGTATCTTCTCCTCATCTTACAGATGAAGACACAGAGGCTCCAGGAGAACACGAGTGCTGGCCAAGACCACACACCCCATAAACCACGAAGCTACAATCCACACCCTGGGCCTCACTCCCCAGAGCCCGGCTGCCTCCCTCCTCTCTTCAGGCTTCCAGTTTGTAGCTTGGTTTTGTCATTTATTTGCTGAGCTCAAATCCTGGCTTACTTAACCTCTCTAACTGCCTCATCTGGAAAATGAGGCTAATGATAACACGGACCTTTTAAGTTTCTGTGAGGATCACTAGACAATGTTTATAAACTACAGAATGGCTAGTGCAGAGTAAGCCTCAATCAATGTTATTACTACTTTTTATTGTGTTTGGTAGCGTTGTCTTTTCTCTGTATACACCCGCTCTTTGGTCAGGCTCACACACGGCTCCCAGCAGCACCTACATGTGAGAAAGTCCCACCCTCCATAGCCAGCCCAGACTTCTCTACTGAGTGCTAGGTCCATATTCCCAGTCACTGGCTAGATTTTCTCCCCTCCCCTTTGATATCCCATGCACACCTCAAATGTGACAAAACTCACGGCAGATCTCACCTGCATCCTCCTCTAAACCTACCTCTTCTCTGACTGCCCTATGCTTGTGACTGGCAGGTCCCCCTAAGTCGTAAACTTGGGCTTTGTCCTTCACTCCCATGACTCCCTGGTTTCACTGTTTCGGCAACATTTGATCAGTTACTTAATCCTTCCTCCTAAACATCTCTGTGGGTCATCCACCCTCTCCTGGATATTGCCTTTGTCACTGCTGAGTCTGTCTTGATTTAAATTTTTGATATTTTACTAAAAAAATTTTTTGATATTTTGTTCATCATGTATTTGTGCACACATTTTTATTTCTAAAAATATTGCATTAAAATAGTATTTAATATTAATAACTTGGGGTTTTGGCACTTCCTTAAATTTTACATCAGAGATGAGTACCTCACTTGCCTTAACTTAGTCTTGGCCCTGTTGCCAATTTTTCTACCAATGCAATCTCCTATAGTATCCTGTCAGTATTGTATTTCTAAAACATAAGTAGCTCATGACACACTTTTGTTTCAATGCATTCAGTGTCTCCAGAGCTTTGCAATTCCACACCACCTCCACCCCTCCCCATGGACCCTCTGATCCAGTAATAGGAATCTATGTCTTTCTCTTAAGGTGGTCCCACTTTTACATCTCTGTGCCTTTGGAAACAACAATAGACTTTGGATAGTGATCTTTTGACTATCCTTTAGTTATCTGGGATGGTTGGAGGCTGGTTATCCTTGCAAATAGCTCAATGCTTAGACTTTTACTGATAAAATCTAAATTTCAACTATACTGTACCAAAATCCATCTAAAACTTATGACACATCTCTGTGGTCTTCCATATATAATACATTCATGACTTAAAATGCTCTTTATGACTCAGCCTCATCATGCTAAGCCTCAGTTATGGTACTTTTCTATAATCCCATGATGTCAACCTCAGGAGCCATTGAGATTTGTAAGCTGGTGCTATGGTCTAAATGTTCGTGTCCTTCCCAAAATTCATATGTTGAAATCCTCAACCCCCAAGCGATGGTATTAGGAGATAGGGCTTTGGGGGAGGTGATGAGATTATGAGCCCTCATGAGTGGGATTATTGTCCTTATAAAAGAGGTCCAGTGGAGTTCATTCACCCCCTTTCACTATGTGAGGACACAGTTAGAAGGCGCCATCAGTGAACCAGGTCTTCAACAGATGCTGAATGTGCTGGTAGCTTCATCTTAAACTTCCCAGCCCCCAGAACTGTGAGCGATACATTTCTGTTTTAAAAGCTACCCAGTTTATGGTGTTTTTTTTACAGCAGCCTGAACTGGCTAAGACAGTCAGCTTGCCCCTAAATTCAATGTTCACATACAATTCATTCTTTTTCTTGTTTGGTTGCATTCTTCCAGATATCTTCTTGTTCCTTCTGATCTCTGCTCCCTGCTGTCACTGGTTCTGCTTTTTATTCTTTATCCCCAATTGCTTGGCCTCATTCCATTTTCTTTGTCCACATAACTCCAGCCTTAACCTTGCTCTTTGTCACTGTCTCCACTGTCTATGCCATTCCAGTACTTCTCTTTGTGGGTGCTGACAGGGCTTAATAATAAAGTAGCCAGGTGCGGTGGCTCATGCCTGTAATCCCAGCACTTTTGGAGGTCGAGGTGGGTGGATCACTTGAGGTCAGGAGTTTGAGACCAGGCCGGTCAACATCGTGAAACCCTGTCTCTACTAAAAATTCAAAAATTAGCCAGGCGTGGTTGTGCATGCCTGTAATCCCAACTACTGAGGAGGTTGAAGCATGAGAATTGCTTGAACCCAGGAGGCGGAGGTTGCAGTGAGCAGAAATCATGCCACTGCACTTATGCCTGGGTGACAGAGCAAGACTGTCTTGCTCCATTTAAAAAATAAATAAAAAACAAAAATTATAACCTTTGCCAACCTATGACTGTGTGTCTTTTGCTCTGCTAACAGATTCACCCATTTTATTATTCAATTGCTGTATTCTTGTCTCGTCTCATCTCCTTTTACTTCTGTATGTGCCATTGTTCTGATTAGTTAAGAGGTGCTGAACAGATAACTAATTATGGCAGTGTGAGCCACAGGATGATTCTCAAGTGATCTCCGCTGTAGCACCTCTCCACATAGGGCATCATGGGCAAGGTTAAGATGGAATTCTAACCTCGAATATCTGAGGACCTGACTCCGTTCTCATTCTCTATCCCTGTGCTCACAGAAAATGCCAATCCTAAGCTATTTGGGTGGGGTTCGTTGGAGAGACATGGAAAAGTACCCTGGGCAGCTGAAGTGTCTGTTGAATCTTACCCACATTTGAACAAATTCACTCTAACTTGACTTGGTTCCCCTTTAAAATGAGAGAAAGCAAGGACTTAGACTGTCAATTGCCCCCTGAAATTATCGTTGGGTGCGCTAAAGAGCTCCACGGAATGACAGTTACTTTTTATTATCAAGAGTTTACTTGTAATTGTAAAGTATAGAGAATATACATATATGCCAATGAATGAAGTATGGAAACACTAATAAATTTAAAAATCCAACAGGCTCCTTAAACAATGGGGCCCAAGACAGAAACTGCTCAGAGAAAGATTTTCAAATAGATCTTTTTCTAGTGACTGAGATAGTTAAGAAAAATTGGCATAAAGTAGAACCTGGAATCTTCTGTTTGCTTATTTTTCTGGCTATTATATCCTCCCTAAAAATAAACAAATAAATAAAGCAGGGGTCAGAGAAGGTACAGTATTTTTTGGATACTAAGTACAGATAAGGCTTTTGCTTGTTTCCATAGCACTCCCTATCCCTACTTTCTGTATCCTTGGAAAGAAATGTGGAATAATGAAAACAGCAAAAGGCTTGGAAGCCAGGTAGGCCCAGATGTGATCTCAGCCCCACCCTTCATTCTCTGGGTGGCCTTGGGCGGGTCAAACTCTGTAAGCCAAAGGGTCACTAAAGCACCCTTCCTGGAATTCCTTTGAGGTGTCAACGAGGGAGCACACAGTGAGTGGGGGTTCCCTTCCTATCCCCTGCTCTGGGCCAGGGACCAGGACCTGATGTCAGGGTCTTTACCCAGCACTGTACCTACACGTGCTCTCCAAAATGGGACTAGGGTGAAATTTCTTGGCAGTCTGAAAACAATGGCCCAGGGAAGGAAGCAAATGCCAAGAGCTGAGCCTTAGGGAATGACTAGTAGGCCCAGATTCTTGGGGTGACTTCCTTCAAAGACTTCATTTGTTAACACCTCCCTTCCCTTCTTGTTAGTTTCAGTGGGAAGTAGGATTGGGGTGATTTGGAGAAGCAGTAGGGAATTTAGTTAGGGGAGACTCCTGGGTACCTGTGGGGACATAAAGAGGGATCGGTGTGGGATGGCAGGTGGAGGCCACGAGAGGAGGGCATAAATGCTACATGAAGGAGTCTGTTGTGGTTTGGTGGAAGAGGAGGAGGCATGCATGTGAGGAAGGGTGGCCGTGAGCCTGGAGCTGTCCTACAGAGCAGTTTCTTTCACTCTGCTGTGTGTGTATGTGGTGGGCAGCTTTGACCCACCCTGCTCTCAAGTGTTTCTGAATGCTAGGAGCGGGAACAAACCTGCAAGGCTGATTGAATGTCGAGGAACACATATGTAAAGAGAAGTGTATACATGAAAACCAAAAATCCCTGGGGCTTTGAATCCTTCTAGAGCTCCTGGCCACCTTCTTCAGGACTGCAACTGACAGGGTTGTGAAGTGCTTGACTTTGTCCTTCTTGCAGGCGATCTGGGCTAAGTAGTGAGATCCAGCTGGCCAGGAAGGAAGGCATGCATCTCCCCAGGCCTGTGGCTCTCCTTGTACTGACCTTGCTGCTTCCTGGGCTAAGAAGCTGCAGTGAGGGTCTGTTGCCCTGAAGCAGTTACGTCATTTATTAATCCAAATTCTGAAAGACAATATGGTGCTAAAATACTTTTTTTAAAAAGTCATAGTTCCATTGTCTTAGTCAAAGCAGGATTATTACATGATTATTTTCAATTAAATATATTTGTTTTAGACACAGGGTCTTGCTCTGTCACCCAGGCTGGAGTGCAGAGGCATGATTATAGCTCACTGCAGTCTCCAACTCCTGGGCTCAAGTTATCCTCCTCCCTCAGCCTCCTGAGTAGCTGGGACTACAGACACCTGCCACCATACCCAGCTAACTGTCTTTTCAGTGTTTTTAGGGACAGGGTCTCACTATGATGTCCAGACTGGTCTTGAACTCCTGGCCTCAAATGATCCTCCCACCTCAGCCCTAAATTCATTTTTTTAAATTAGCAATTTCAGGTATAACAAATTTGGAATAAAATGAATAGTGATAAAACCCCCAATATTCTAGATTGTGAGACTTTCCTCCTGTTGTAATTGGACCACATTTAAGGACTAAATTGGAAGGAAGGAGCAAGAGGAGTCCTTGACAAACCTGCAGTTAAGCTCTCTTTGAAGAAATCACACAGTATGGCTCTGTCTGAACATGCTCTGTGTCTATCCTTTTTCAAAGGCAAGATGGCCATGTCAAGAGCAGTCAGACCATGAATAATGGCCTAAGCCCTTGCCACCAGGATGGAGAGGTCTGAGCAGTACAGTGAAGAGGCTTGGTCAGCAAGGGCTGATTCAACGCACCTCTCTCTGGATTCAATGGCATTTCTTTCTGGAGGTTAGCCCATTTCTGTAAGTCAGCTCCATCCAAGTTTGATTGTCCTTCTTTGAATCTCTTCCAATAGCTTGATGTCCTTGCGGTTGAATAGCTGAAAACTTCACATAGCACAGCATTCCACACAAAACACCTTTAGAAATTTCTAGTTGAGAAGAACTTGGGCAAAGTCAAACCTCTCCATTTGATTTTGCTTGTGTTCCTCTCTTGGATTTGTCTTGGGCATGTTACTGTCCAAATAACTGCTATCATCATCATTGACATGCGAAAATGACATGCGCATCCGTGTGAAGAGACCACCAAACAGGCTTTGTGTGAGCAATAAAGCTTTTTAACCACCTGGGTGCAGGCAGGCTGAGTCTGAAAAGAGAGTCAGCGAAGGGAGATAAGGGTGGGGCTGTTTTATAGGATTTGGGTAGGTAAAGGAAAATTACAGTCAAAGGGGGGTTGTTCTCTGGCGGGCAGGAGCAGGGGTCACAAGGTGCTCAGTGTGGGAGGTTTTTGAGCCAGGATGAGCCAGGAAAACGAATTTCACAAGATAATGTCATCGCTTAAGGCAAGGACCGGCCATTTTCACTTCTTTTGTGGTGGAATGTCATCAGTTAGGCGGGGCAGGGCATTTGCACTTCTTTTGTGATTCTTCAGTTACTTCAGGCCATCTGGGCGTATAGGTGCAAGTCACAGGGGATGTGATGGCTTGGCTTGGGCTCAGAGGCCTGACAATTATCATCATCAACAACAGTTTTAAGAATTATAATAGCAGTAAAATTGACTTATCATTTTTGAGACTGGAAGTTTTGTTACCTGATATGGTTTGACCCTGTGTCCCCACCCAAATCACATGTCAAATTGTAATCCCAGTGTTGGAGGAGGGGCCTGGTGGGAGGTGACTGGATCATGGGGGCGGACTTCCCCTTTGCTGTTCTCATGATAATGAGTGAGTTCTCATGAGATCTGGCTTTTTGAAATGTGCAGCACCTCCTCCTGCTCTCTCTTCCTCCTGCTCCTGCCATGTGAGATGTGCTGGCCTTCTGCCATGACTGTAAATTTCCTGAGGCTTCCCCAGCCATGCCTCCTGTACAGCCTGTGGAACTGTGAGTCAATCAAACCTTTTTGCTTTATAAATTACCCAGTCTTGGGTAGTTCTTTACAGCAGTGTGAGAACAGACTAATACATTACCTAAAACGAATTTTGGAAACAAATCAGCTCATTAAAAAGTGCAAGCACAGCCTCATACTAAGCCACCTGTTCACTGTGTTGCTGGGTTTTTTTTTTTCAATTTATTTTTTTGAGCTAGCATTCTTTTGTGGATATCAATTGATACTGGACAATCAGGCCCTGTGGTCCCTCCTCTGGACTGGCCCCTTACAGCCTTCCACACTCTGTGACACTCAGTGGCCATAGGCCACTGGAAAATTGGATGTGTGACTGAGTCTTTAAGACGCGGAATGACTTACTTTAATTCAGTAAGTCAGTATGTTTTAAATGCAGATTTTTCTACAACAGGAAAAAGCTGTTAAATTTCTTGTCTCGGCTCTGTCTACCACTACTTTGGAGGGGCTACAGGTATCAGTGAGAGAAACCAAAGTCAGATAATTCAAACTGGGGCATAAAATGTTCTGCTTGAGTGTCAAGAATGGTTCTTTGGGTGTGGTGAAGGGTTCATGCCTACATTTAATTTTCAAAATGTCTTTCTTAAAAATATGCCAAAAAGATACCTAGAAAAACACGTATCACTGATTGAAATACGTAATGCATTTAAATATACATACATACATATATACACACACACACACACACACATATATGTTTTCATAATCACACTAATATCTGCCCTGCTCATACTGATGATGGTCAAATATTTTGGGAGAGAACATCTGGCAGCCTCCGTCTACTCATCTTTTCCTCTACAAAACTCTTCCAATACCCTGTTCTAGCTATGATTAACCTTCCAAACTTCTCAAACAGTCAGGTTCTGTCTCCACTCCACACATTGCTCAAATTGCTTCCACTGCCTCAAATATCCCGCTCTTCCCGCCTTCTTAACCTGGCTACCTACTCCTAGAGTTTCAGTGATCTCTTCCAGGAAGGCTTCACACATGCACACACGAATACTTGACTAGCATCTCATGCACAGATACTTGCATACTTGACTAGTACCTCATGCTTACCTCTATCAGATTATGTTGACTACCGTGTATAGAATGATCTGTTTACTTATCTGTCCGCCGCCACACCAGCCATTGGGCATCAGGTTCACCAGGACTGGCGTCTTTATTGCTGCATGTTTCCATTCTTCACACAGCACCTGGAAAATAGGTAAATAAATATTAAGTGAGTGAGTGAATGAATGAATGGGATGAAGGAATGGATTCTTGCTACTGACTGGTGAATAACTGCCACTCATATCCACCTCCAATTCAACTCTCATGCTGGAATCTGAAATTGAAGGCTGGTGGACAGAGAATTTGGTCTTCCTAGGTAAAATGCAGCTACCTGACTTAACCATCCACACTCCATGTGGATGGGATAAAAACACCTAAGTCAGCCGGGTGCGGTGGCTCAAGCCTGTAATCCCAGCACTTTGGGAGGCCGAGACGGGCGGATCACGAGGTCAGGAGATCGAGACCATCCTGGCTAACAAAGTGAAACCCCGTCTCTACTAAAAAATACAAAAAACTAGCTGGGCGAAGTGGCGGGCGCCTGTAGTCCCAGCTACTTGGGAGGCTGAGGCAGGAGAATGGCGTAAACCCAGGAGGCAGAGCTTGCAGTGAGCAGAGATCCGGCTCCAGCCTGGGCGACAGAGCGAGACTCCGTCTCAAAAAAAACAAAACAAAAAAAAACCAAAAAAAACAAAAAAAACACCTAAGTCAGTTTTTCTTGTCCTGGTGATTTTTGTAGCAGTTTGTAGCTCATTTTTATCAAGTCTAGATACAATTTTCTTTCATGTGCTATGCAGTCTTGGTTCCTGTAACACAAACCTCTTTAATCATTAGTCTGTCTGGTAGAATTTGATAGGGGCCATATAAAATGCTTCTCTTCATCTGCTAATAGCAATTTATGGACACTTACTATGAGCAATATACATTGCAAAAGACCAGAAAACTCACCCTCTGGTTATGATTTGGCACTGTAACATGATAGCCTGGAAACTAGTCTGATAGTTTAATCAATGCTACATGATCCTTATTTGTGGTTGGCTGCCTCATCAATTTTCATCTGGGAATTAAAATGGACTCTGAGGTAGATATGGTATTAATTATGGGAGAAATTGGTTGCAATATGCCTTGAGGTAAAACCCTTCTGATGGGAATCCAAGATTGAAAGAAAGCCAAATTATAAAAGGATGATTTACTGAAAAAGGCAACTGTATGCATTACCGTCACTGCTTAGCAGAGAAAAAGGAGCTGATAAACCAGAAAGATTGCGGAATGACAGAAAAGTGAGAAAATCTCTAGGTCTAGCTCTCTCAAAAAAAGATTTATTCTTATGCCGAATACATTCTATTTCCCCAGATACATACAACATTTTCCGAAAGTGTGCTTCAATTAATAGGCAAGCAAGCATTAATACTAGTTGGCAGGGTCCCTATTTTCTTCTAGATTGAAATATATTTTACTAAGAACTAAATAGGGAGCGTCTAGGGACACCAAAGTTAAAATTCATTTTACCAGTTACATTATCAGATGTTGTATCCATTTTCTTGTTAAAATACCACATTTTTTCCCCTGAAGATTTCAAAAACCTTCTTAGTTAACACCTTATTTTTCCTGTCACTGAATCTTGATAAGGTAAAATACAGAGGCAAAGTCGTAATAGAAATGACTGTCCCCCATTTAATAGGCGAAAACTGAGACATAGGAAGCTTAAGTTAGCGCATTGTTTAAAAGCAACGTATTTTTCTTCATTGGATACAAAACACAGGGAGCTATCAAGGAAAATACCAACTGGGAGTTAACACCCCTTCCCACATCTCACCCAGGAAAAGGTCAGCACTGTATCTTTATGAGTTGCGATGTGTTTACCCATCCCCAAACAGAAAGTGAGGAGCTTTCGTGTTGCAGGTAGAGAGTAGCACGATACAGTGGTTAGCAACTGGGTCTGGAGCCAGGCCATGTGCACCCAAATCCTGTCTCTGCTACTTACTAGTTGGGTGACTTTACCCTTGGTCTCTATGCCTCAGTTTTCTCATCTGTATAACTGAGATAGCATAAAAGTACTGGCTGTGATCTTGAAAAGTAAGACAGATCCCTTCTTAAAGGGAGGAGTTGCAGGGACTGTTAGGGGCTGTTCGAAGTAGATAAAGCAGATGTTCCTGGACCCCAGGGAAAGTTAAGGGTCCTAAGACCAAGAGTAGATTGGAATTTTGCAGGTTTCCACTAGTAGGAGAGACCAAGTAGTACCCAGATGGGAGACGACAGGATACCTGAACCTGGGACTCTGGTTAGGAACCCAGAGGCCTAGAATTCCAGGGGCAGGTTTGTAGTTGATGGAGCAGATGGCCCTGGTGGGGCGTGTCTGAGTTTGTCTGCAGCCCAGCCAAAGCCAGAGGACCAAGCCTTGACTACACACCTGCAGCTAAAGGTGTTTTCATTGTGTATTCCCATCCTTTACACTGTCCCCGGAAAATTCGTAAATAAATGCTGAGTGAGTGCAGCCACCGTGAACCAAGTATCTGGCATTTTCTCCATTTTTGTTTGTTTGTTTGTTTTGAGACAGAGTTTCACTCTTGTTGCCCAGGCTGGAGTGCAATGACATGATCTCGCTCACTGCAACCTTCGCCTCCCAGGTTCAAGTAACTCTCCTGCCTCAGCCTCCCGAGTAGCTGGGACTACAGGTGTGCACCACCACACCCAGCTAATTTTTGTATTTTTAGTAGAGACACGGTTTCACCATGTTGGTCAGGCTGGTCTTGAACTCACGACCTCAGGTGATCCGCTCGCCTCGGCTTCCCAAAGTGCTGGGATTACAGGCATGAGCCACCACACCCAGCCCTATTTTTGTGTTTTTAAGCAACCCCCCCAGCCCCAAATCTAGAAATCTTGAGAAGACAGAAAAACACAGAAATGACAGAGGATGTATGTCCCACCAACCAAATATGTGGACAGTCAGAAAGATTAAATTTGATTGAGAACAAAAAGGAAAATGTGCTTTTATCTCACTCTACTGTTGGGGACTAAAATCAATACCTGCTGAATCAGTTACAAACATATTGGTAACAAAACCCCTACTGGTAACAGAAAATACGGCAGTTTATTCAATCATGACAGAAAAATCTAGAATTAGACTACCCAGACTGTCAACGATACCATCAAGGTCTTCTTTCTGCTTTGCCATTCTTAGCGTGTAGCTTTTGTCTGCTTTGTTATAAGATGGCAGCTGGTCCCCTAAGTCATTTGCCCAGGGAGGAAGAAGGAACAGCGGGTAGGGAGGAAGGGGTGGTATTTAAATCAGGAAAGCAAACACTTCCCAGAAGCTGTCACTTTATATTTCACTGGCCAGGACTGTGCCACGTGCTCATCTTTCTGATGTGTGATGATGAAGCTATAATTTTCAGCTGGGCACATGGCCATGCTGAACTAAATTAGTGTCTATTAATGAGATTGAGAGGAAATGGACAGACAGAAGGAAAACAGCTAATAGTGTCTGCCACACATATTTTTCCTAACATCTGAAATCTACCTTTATCTATGTAAGAAAATTTGTATCTTGTTTAAAGCAAACCACGTAAATTTTTTTTAAATGACAATTTGATTTTAAAATGGGGCAATTTTACTTAAATAAAGAGTTTACAAAACAGGCGCCTGTAATCCCAGCTACTTGGGAGGTTGAGGCAGGAGAATTGCTTGAACCCAGGAGGCGGAGCTTGCAGTGAACCAAGATCGTGCCACTGCACTCCAGCCTGGGTGACAAGAGCGAGACTTCATTTCAAAAAAAAAAACATTTGACTTATATAATGTTTTTAATAATGCAAAAACATCTTTAATCTCAAGGAGGCCTAGAGATAATCTAAGCCACTCTTTCAAGGCACAGTTGAGAGACTGAGACCTATAAAAATGTCATACAATTGTCTCAAGTTTCTACAGTTAAGTAGTGGCAGGAAAGAAATTAAAAGTCTTGCAATAATGGATGACAAATTTTCAAGAATATCTTTACATTTTAGACTTTGAGTCTGTAAAACTGGTAAATAATAGCAGTTTTCATGCTGCTGATAAAGACATACCCAAGACTGGGAAAGAAAAGAGGTTTAATGGATTCATGGATCCACATGGCTGGGCAGGACTCACAAACATGGTGGAAGGCAAGGAGGAGCAAGTCCCATCTTACACGTATGGCAGCAGGCAAAGAGAAGAGAGAGCTTGTGCAGGGGAAACTCCTGTTTTTAGAACTGTCAGATATTGTGAGACTTATTCACTATCACAAGAACAGCACAGGAAAGACCCAGTCCCATGAGTCAATTACCTCCCACTGGGTCACTCCCACAACATGTGGGAATTCAAGATGAGATTTGGGTGAGGACACAGTCAAACCATATCATTCTGCCCCTGGTCCCTCCAAATCTCATGTCCTCACATTTCAAAACCAATCATGCCTTCCCAACAGTCCCCCAAAATCTTAACTCATGTCAGCATTAACTTAAGAGTCCACAATCCAAGCGAGTCCCTTCCACCTATGAGCTTGTAGAATCAAAAACAAGTTATTTACTTCCTAGATACAATGAGGGTACAGGTATTGGTTAAATACAGCTATTCCAACTGGGAGAAATTGGCCCAAACAAAAGGGCTACAGACTCCATGCAAACCCGAAATCCAGCGGGGCAGTCAAATCTTAAAGCTCCAAAATGATCTCTTTTGAGTCTGTGTCTCATGTCCAGGTCACATTGATGCAAGAGGTGGGTTTCCATGGTCTTGGGCAGCTCCAGCCCTGTGGTTTTGCAGGGTACAGCCTCTCTCCCAGCTGCTTTCACAGGCTGGCATTGAGAGTCTGTGGCTTTTCCAGTTGCATGGTGCAAGCTGTCAGTGGATCTACCATTCTGGGGTCTGGAGGACAGTGGCCGTCTTCTCACAGTGCCCACTCCACTAGGCAGTGCCCCTGTAGGGACTCTGTGTGGGGGCTCCAACCCCAGACTTCCCTTCTGCACTGCCCTAGCAGAGGGTCTCCATGAGAGCCCTGCCCCTGCAGCAAACTTTTGCCTGGACATCCAGGCATTTCCATACATCTTCTGAAATCTAGGCAGAGGTTCCCAAACCCCAATTCTTGACTTCTGTGGACTAGCAGGCTTAATATCATGTGGAAGCTGCCAAGGCTTGCACCCTCTGAAACCACAACCCAAGCTCTACATTCGCCCCTTTCAGCCATGGCTCTAGTGGCTGGGACGTAGGGCACCAAGTCCCTAGGCTGCACACAGCATGGGGACCCTGGCCCGGCCCACAAAACCACTTTTTCCTCCTAGGCCTCTGGGCCTGTGATGGGAGGGGCTGCTGTGAAGACCTCTGACATGCCCTGAGGACATTTTCCCCATCGTCTTGGGGATTAACATTATGCACATTTCCACAGCCAGCTTGAATTTCTTCTCAGAAAATGGAATTTTCTTTTCTATCACATTGTCAGGCTGCAAATTTTCCAAACTTTTATGCTCTGCTTCCCTTATAAAACTGAATGCCTTTAACAGCACCCAAGTCATCTTTTGAATGTTTTACTGCTTAGAAATTTCTTCCACCAGATTCCCTAAATCATCTTTCTCAAGTTCAAAGTTCCACAAATCTCTAGGGCAGGGGCAAAATGCCACCAGTCTCTTTGCTAAAACATAATGAGAGTCACCTTTGCTCCAGTTCCCAACAAGATCCTCATTTCCATCTGAAACCACCTCAGTATGGACTTTATTGTCCACATCACTATCAGCATTTTGGGCAAAGCCATTCAACAAGTCTCTAAGAAGTTCCAAACTTTCCCACATTTTCCTGTCTTCTTCTGAACCCTCCAAACTGTTCCAACCTCTGCCTGTTACCCAGTTCCAAAGTTGTTTCCACATTTTCAGGTATCTACTGGTACCAATTTACTGTATTAGTCCATTTTCATGCTGCTGATAAAGACATACCCAAGACTGAAAGAAAAAGAGGTTTAATGGACTTACGGTTCCACATGACTGGAGAGGCCTTCCCACAATCATGGTGAAAGGCAAGAAGCAGCAAGTCATGTCTTACATGGATGGCAGCAGGCATAGAGAGACAGCTTATGCAGGAAAACTCCCGTTTTTAAAACTGTCAGATCTCATGAGACTTATTCACTATCACAAGAACAGCACGGGAAAGACCCAGTCCCATGATTCAATTATCTCCCACTGGGTTCCTCCCACAACATGTAAGAATTGTTGGAGTTACAATTCAAGATGAGATTTGGGTGGAGACAGGGAGTCTTTAAATGATTAGTTAAATATAATACTAAATGTGATTTATTTTGAATAACTTTGTAAGGATTATTTCAAAAATAAGTACAAAAATAGATAATTCTTTATCAGAACATATGCACGTGATTTTCATTTGAAAGTATAAGGGTAATAAAAAGGGAAGTCTCTTACAAGGGTAAAATACTAACACTGCTGCTTACTAACGACATAATCCATAGGCAAGTTACTCACTCTCTAAGCCTCAATTTTTTCAATTATAAAGAAAGATGAAACTTTGCTATAAGATTTTTGAGGGGGCTAAATTAAGCAGTGTATAGATAGTATATAGCACAGTGCCTGCTATTTAATAGGTTTCCAATAAGTGGTTGTAGATATTGTTATCCTCATGGTGTCATCATCATCATTATCATATTCTTGGGAAAAAACTCAGCCTAGGGTTCTTCATATTTATTATGAGATAAAAAACTGGAATTGTAAGAGTAGATTCAGAAAGGAAAAGAAGATACTGAGAAGGGATTTCAGAACAACTTCCTCTCTGAAGTAAAGAATAGTTAGGGAAGAATAACTGGCCACCTAGAGGTGCCTCGGGTAGCTGAGGATTCTCCCGGGAAGTCTAGGCAGAGAACCAACATTAAACTCTGCTCCTCTCGGGGCCTGGTGAGAGCTATGGAATGACCCATAGAATCCAGAGATTCCTTCTTCTTTATACCAGGGGCTGAGTTTGAGATGTTATGGCTCCCAGAGGTGCCTTAACTGATGGAAGCCTGTGACTCATCTGGGGGAAAGCCATCATCCATTTGCCCATAGATACCCTTCCAATCCCAGTGGAACCAAAAGGAAACTTACAGGTGGGTCACATGGCTCCCAATCTTTATGACCGTGATCAAAAGGGACCTGCAAGTAAAGAGACTGCCACTCCAAGCTTCAACAGAGAGCTGGTAGTTTTACCCAGTTTGTTTATTGGTGGCTCACAAGAGTAGCAACTGCTGTGCCTTCTACTATTTATCTACTAGTTGTCAGCCCTCTAAAAAAGAAGCTCACAACCTGGCCTACCTATTAAGGCAATAATAGTTAAAAACAAATATATATACATATATTTAGGCAAAGAAAATTGCATGTAAGGGACTCAATAGCCAGACAGAAACAGACAAAGGAGGCTAGAAATATCAGCTGGTTGCCAATATTGATGGAGAACTGGTAGAAAATAAAGAAAATATTTTAATTAAAAAGTAACAAGAACTTACTTCTCTTTTTGATAATGGCAGGGTAGGCCATTAGAACCAATCTTCCCACTGAAGCAGGAAATATATAATAAATATACACTTGAAATATTCAGAAAACTAATAAAACAATGAGGAATTAAAGAGCAAGATCTAGAGAAAACAGAAAAGCCTGCTAAGTGAGCCACACATTTAGGGCAGCTTTCTCTCTAGGGGTGTCTGCTGTCATTTAAATATGCAACTGAGAAGACGAGCAGAGTTCTGAGAGCCTTGTGGAATAAACAGACAAATGCTGGAGTCCAAGGATTACCAAAGAAGGAGAAACTTGTGTACTTACAAAAGAAATACACCCTAGGAGTAAGGGTGACCTATGAGTAAACTGAACCTCACAGGGACTGAAGCCCAGCACTGAGTCATCTTATTTCCTGAAATTAAATCAAGGTGGTCTGGGATGGCTAAAGCCTCTGGTCTCCTGCCAGAGACTAGAAATTATTTCTATAATTTTTATAAGTAAAAACTAGCACTCAATAAAAAATAATCAGGCATACACAAAGACAAGATAATATGAAAAAGGGGGAAATAATACAGAATAGAAACAGATCAGTAGAAAACAATGTAACACAGTTGACAGATATTTCTAGTTACATTTTATATGTTCAAGGAGATAAAAGATGAGAATTTCAGCAGAGAACTGAAATCTGAAAGAGAATTCTAGATCTGAAAAAATTAACTGATGAAATTAACTCAATTTACAGGATTAACAGAAGATTAAATGCAAATTAAGAAAGAATTCATGACTTGAAAGATAAGAAAGAAGAAAGATTCCGAGTTAATTTTATTCCAAGTTAAATTAACTCTGAATAGTCTTACATAAGTAAAGAAACTTGCTTGGGTTTTGAAGATATGAGGAAACAAGCCACATGAACAAGAGTAAGCAAAAATAATAATAAAAAGCTCTATCAGACCATAGTTATTTCACATCACAGAATAATTAAATGAAGAATATAAAATAATATGTTTAAAATATTTAAGGAAATAAAAAGTAATTAAAACCATGAGCTGATAATTAACATAGTATCATGGAAGAGAAAGATTTGAAAACTAGCCAAATATAACTCTTCCTTCCATGTACAAAAATCATCATCATTAACATGTAAAAAGCCAATAGAAACCTTAAATTGTATATAGGACTCAGTTGATTAGAGGTAAGTAGGGTACTTAAGGATAGAACTGGGCCGGACGCGGTGGCTCAAGCCTGTAATCCCAGCACTTTGGGAGGCCGAGATGGGTGGATCACGAGGTCAGGAGATCGAGACCATCCTGGCTAACACGGTGAAACCCCATCTCTACTAAAAATACAAAAAACTAGCCGGGCGAGGTGGCAGGCGCCTGTAGTCCCAGCTACTCGGGAGGCAGAGGCAGGAGAATGGCGTGAACCCGGGAGGCGGAGCTTGCAGTGAGCTGAGATCCGGCCACTGTACCTCCAGCCTGGGCGGCAGAGCAAGACTCCGTCTCAAAAAAAAAAAAAAAAAAAAAAAAAAAGGATAGAACTGAAGAAATTTTGTAGAAGGTACACAGTGAGAAAAAGAGATAGAAGCAGTAAAGAGCAAGGAAGATCAGAGACGTGGAGGATAGATTAAAATATCTATATACAAAAGACCTAAGTGGCATTCCAGAAGAAGCAAAAAGAAGTTGAAAGAGGCCATGGTTGAAGAAATAATGGATGAGAAATTTCTAGAATTAATGAAGGATATGAATCCTTGGATTCAGAAAATATAACTAATCCTATACAGGATAGAAAAAAAAGAAATCTACAATTAAACTCATCAGAGTAAAACTGCAGAATATCAAAGACAAAGGGAACATTTTAGAAAGGAAATAAAGAGAAAAAAGACAAATCACGTACAGAAGAGCAATAAACTGGCAGCTGATTTCTCAACAGTGAGAATGGAAATCAGAAGAAAATAAATCATTTCTAGATACCCTCAAAAATTAAGAGAGAGAGAGAGAAAATTTCTCACCAAAAGTCCCTCAGTAAAAGAAATTGTGGAGATTATGCTTGGTTAGAAAAAAAGTGATCCTGAAAGAAAGGTCTATCATACAAAAGAAATGTTGGCAAAACATTGGTAAGTGTATGACTGAATCTAAATCATTAACTATGTAAAGTAATGAGAAAATGGCTAACATGAAGGATCAAAAATTGAAATTAAAGATTAAACAACAATGACATATAAGTAGAGAAAAATCAGCTTGTCTATGTCTAATTATTCCTCATCATTATTTTATTGGGATTGCACAAAATGCATGGTTTAACTTGGCAAGGATTTAACTTCTTTTTTGTTGTTAATTTTATTTTATTTTAAGTTCTGGGATACACGTGCAGGACATGCAGGTTTGTTACATAGGTGAATGTGTGCCATGGTGGTTTGCTGTACCTATCAACCTATCACCTAGGTATGATTAATTTCTTTGTAATATAGCATCTCTTTCTCTCCCATACCTTTTCCTTTGTTCAAGTCATTATTTTTATGTACTTTATGTCTTATAAAGTTTTGTTTTATAGACATTGCACATTTCTTCTTGAGTTTATTCTAGGAAATTCTAGGAAATTTATCTTGTTATTTATTGCTATTATAAATGGGGTCTTCCATTATATCATCCAATTGGTTGTTGACCATATATATAAAAGTTAATTATGTCTTTATATTAATTTGGTAGCAATCATATTTCTGAATTATCTCATTGTTTATAGCAGTGTTTCAAGTGATCTTTAGTTTTCCAAGTTCAAAAATTATATCATATGTAAAACAGATAATTTTACCTCCTCTTTTCCAATGTATACTTCTCTTGCCTGTTTGTATCAGCTAGTACCTCATTCTAAACAATGTTAAATAATAGTGGTGCTAGTGAATATTCTCTTATTTCTGATTGTAATGGAAATGTTGTTAGAGTTTGTCCACTAAGTATGATGCTATTTTGCGAACTAAGATGGGCATTTTTTTATCACGCTAACGAAGGATCTACGTATTTCTATGTAATTGAATTTTAAAATAAAGAGTGTCAAACTTTTTGAAAGGCCTTTTTAGTGTCTAGAGAAACAATCATTGTACATTCCCAATGCACATCTACTAATATGATGAAATACATTATAATGTGTTTCCCTATACCAAACTAGACATGCACCACTCTAATACATTTCACGGGGCCATGTGTCTTATCTTCCAAGGTGCTGCTGAATTTTGTTTAATTTTTTAAATTTGGGATAATTGCTTCACTATTCACAATCAAAATGAAAACTTGTACCTTTATTTTTGTGCAGCCTTTTTCAGTATTTCATGACAATGTTGTATTCACATCATTTAAAAATCTTTGGAAGAATTTATTTTTCTAGGGGCTGTAAAAGTTGAGATTTCATGGGAATTATCTACAGTGCCAGATAACATCTTTTTCACTGAAGGAAGACATTTCCTATTCCTGATTTTTTTTTTCCTTTTGTCCTCCAGTCCAAACCTGGAGGAGGCAGAGACAGCGAAGTGGGATGGAGTAAAGGGGTTATAAGAAAAAGATAAAGCAGCAAGTGGAAATATTGATGTTGGTAATGCCTTCTCTCCTCATCTTTGGCTTCTCAGCCTGAAGCAGTTCTGAGCTGGGAGAAGGTAGAACCTTAAACTTTAAATGAAGTTCAGAATTTGTATTATTAAACCGTCTGCCTCTTCAAATTGCTGGACTTAGACTATCCTTGTGACTTGAAGTGATCGAGGACTTTTTATAATCTAGAAGTTACTGGAAAATCTATTGGACTTAAACAAGCACATTGAGCAGGTTTGAAAGGACCTCAGGAGGAAACATAAAGTTATTTTATGATTGCACCCTGTTGAGTTCATCTCTTGCTATGTGACAGTTACACCTGCCTAGGACACTATGAGCAATAATGAATAAAACAGCCCAGCTTGTTTAAAGGAGTACAAAATGAAGGGGGAAAGTCTTGACTTCCTTACAGTCATCATCGAACAGAGCTCTTTCCTCCATTTCCATTTAAATTGTAAACCCTATCTAGAGGAGGCTCACTTATTTCAGAAAGATTTCCCCAATAGTATATCATCTCTCTCAAAAGAGGGAATCATCCTGTCTCCCAGGAGTCAGATGGCCGATGAAGAGTACGTATTGGTCAAAGTGGTGTCACTACATCAGCCAGGATTGAAGACATCCCTCCAGAGTGGTTAATATAAAAGCAAAATGACTTTACTCCTACTATTGCTGTCTGATATTTATAATTCAGCTACACCTTCCAAGGAGTTACCAGAACCACAAAGCAATAATTCTCTGATCACTGCAATTACTAAGGAGGAGACACTTGATAATTCAGTATCTACAAATATTAAGGAAAGTCAGCTTTGCAGTCATATATCCTAAGCTTGTTAAAGAGTATGCTAACCAAATCATCTGCAAGAGTTGGCATGGCTGTTGGGGGAAATATGTTCATTCTTTCTTTTTTGCAGTTTTTAAAAAGTTTCCAGATTCACTCATTCATTCATTCATTCATTCATTCATTCATTCATTCCCTTTCATGCTTGTTCCTCATTCCCATTCCCCTTTCCTCCCTCAATAAGCAACAATTTACTTGGGATGTATTCATTCATTTTTATGTGTTCTAGCAAAGTGTGCATTCTTTTGTGTGACTATATTTTAAATTTCCTTAAATGGTATTGTACTATAGAGTTCGTTCTACTAATTTTAAATTTTCACTTCTTTCACCAAACACTGAATGTGTTATCATCCAGCCTGTTGCTTTGAATGGCTACACAGTAATCCCCCATGTGCCTCCATCACTACCAGTAATAAACAACCAGATTCCCTCCAACTTCTCATCAAAGCCCTGTGATGAAAATCTTCCTATAGCCCTTTATGAGCCTGTGGGATAAGTTCTTTGGGATATACACCGTAAAGGGGAAATGCTGAGTCATAAGGTCCGTATGCCTAGGTCGAGAATTATGATCTGACTGAGCAGCTCCACACTGTACTCCAGGCCAGCAGCACCTGCCACCCTCCCACAGGCAGTCGACTGGCATTGCCACTGTCCACATCCCATGCATGTTATACAGCTCTCCAACTTTTGTCTGATGTAAAAAGTGATAACTAGTTGTTGTTTTAATCTGCACTTTTAAAATTATGAATATGTTTAAGCATCTTTTTATATACCCAATAGCCTTTTAGGTAAAAAGCCAGTTCAAATCCTTTGCCCATTTTTCTATTAGAGTTATTGCCCTTTTCCTTGTTGGTTTATACAGTTCCTTATAAATTCTGAATATTAATCTCTTACTGCTTTAGACATTGCCAGAATTTTTTTCAATCCATCATTTGTCTGTCTCCTTCATTGAACTGGAAACCTTAATTTTTATGTAACAAATTCATCATTCTTTGTTTGACTATTTTGTTTTTGTTCTTTTGTTTAAGAAATCCTTCAGTGCCTCCATATCATAAATATATTTTGTGATGCAGTTTTATTTTTTAACTTTAGGATTAAAATTCATCTGGAACGTATCTTTGCACGTGGTATTTGGTAGCAATCCAATTTACAAAATCAGTATCTTTCCCATATAGAAATAGTAACCACTCAGAAAATGTAATGAAAAATATATACATAATAGCACAGACACAGTAAGATATTCAGAAAAGAAAATATGAACATATAAAACCTATATAAAAAAAGATAAAATTTTGTTAAAGGATATTAAAACAACTCTTGAATAAATTAAGAGATTAATACAATGTTCACCAATGAGACAATTCAATATAACAACGATATCTATTCTTCCCATGTTAATTTATATATTCAATCCAATTCCAACCAAAATGCCAAGATAGTATTACAAATTGAATTTAATATGGTTGCTTGAATGTTTATTTGAGGGAAAAATATGTGAAAGGGTAGTTGAGAAAGTTTTGAAAAGTGCTTGATACATTAGGTATTAAATATACTATAAAAAGTACAGCAACAAAATAAATGTTGTAGTGACAAAATTGACCAACAGGAAAAAAAAAAAACACATACATTTCAGAAACAGACCCATATATATATGTATTAGAATTAATGATAAAGGTGGATCTAAAAGTACGTAATTTCTATCTTACTCAAAAGATGAAATTAAGGCAATTGGCTATATGTTTATAAAACTTAAAGTTATATTTTCTTCTTACATATGTAAAACTAAATCTCAGATAGACAGATGAGCTACACCAAAAAGAAAACTAGTTTTAAAAGTGCTAGAAAGTACATTTTAAAACATAATATTAGGGTGTAGAAGGTCGCCACAGCACCCAAATGCCATATAGGAATAAATGGACAGATTTTACTAAATAAAAAGTTATAAACTTCAATCTAGTAAAAGGAACCACAAAGCTAGATATAGGAAGAAAAAGAGCTGTCAGATTAAAATACGAAGTAAAAAATTAAATGTCCAATTTATAAAAACTTCTTCTCTTTTCTATGTCAATGAAATAAACAACCCCAGGAAAAAAAGACATAGGATACGAATTCTGAGAAGAAATAAAGTTGGCCAGTAAATGTGGAAAATTTTCAGTCTTTATTATTTAGGGAAATGTAAATGAAAACATTAATATCATTTTTCTTTAATAGGATTAGAAATACTATTTGTTAATTCCTCATCGTTGTGGGGAAACAAACAGTCCAAAATTTTTTGGTAGGAATATAAATTGATACTTTGTTTTTGTTGTTGTTATTTCCATGAATCAACACCTAACTTTCTGTCTCAGTGTAATTTCCCATGGTGTATAATCAAACTGGTAGGTGCACTCGTCTTCTATAATGAATTGTAGGGGCCAGATCACAGCCTTAACTAACAGAATTCCCCTCCCTAGATTTCAAATTTTAGGCAAGCATCTCTTAGATAAAAGATGTTGTTATGAACTAAATTGTGTCCTCTCCTCACCCCAACCCAGTTTATATGTTGAAGTCCTAACCCCCCATATCTCAGAATGTAACTATATCAGAGATAGCGTCTTTAAAGAAATAATTAATTTAAACTGAGATCATGAGGGTAGGCCCTAATCCAATATGACTGGTGTCTTCATAAGAAGAGGAGATTAGGCCACAGACATGAAGACATAGGGAGAAGACCACCAAGGAAAGAGGTTCAGAAGAAACCAACCCTGCTGCACCTTGATCTTGGACTTCTAGTCTCAAGAACTGTGAGAAAGTCAATTTCTGTGGTTTAAGTCACCCAGTGTGTGGTAATATTGCACGGCAGTGCTAAGAAACTAATACAAAACTGTTGAATTTCATTTGCTATAGAGACTGGTAAGCTCTGTTAAGAGCCAGACAGTAGGGGCCAGGCGCGGTGGCTCAAGCCTGTAATCCCAGCACTTTGGGAGGCCGAAACGGGTGGATCACGAGGTCAGGAGATCGAGACCATCCTGGCTAACACGGTGAAACCGTGAAACCCCGTCTCTACTAAAAAATACAAAAAAACTAGCCGGGCGAGGTGGCAGGCGCCTGTAGTCCCAGCTACTCGGGAGGCTGAGGCAGGAGAATGGCGTGAACCCGGGAGGCGGAGCTTGCAGTGAGCTGAGATCGGCCACTGCACTCCAGCCTGGGCCACAGAGCGAGACTCCGTCTCAAAAAAGAAAAAAAAAAAAAAAGAGCCAGACAGTAAATAATTTTGGCTTTGGGGGCACGGAATCTCTGTTGCAATAATTCAACTCTGCCATTGAAGTGTGCAAGCAGTCATAAACAACATGTAGATGAATAGGAGAGTCTTGTTCCAATAAAACTTTATTTATGGAAACAGGTGGAGGGCCAGCTTTGACCGAGGAACTGTACTTTGCTGTCCCTTGATGTACAGTGGCATCGTGCAATTTGCTTTGGAGAAATTGTATATTTAATGGTACAACAGTCAAAAGGCCACATGCAGCTCCACATCTACTGCCAGTATCAGCAATGGCTACAGTAGTGTCATAATCAAACCATCCCTGCCGCCCAACCTTTAGAGTGCCTTGGTTTTTACCGATTTTTGAAGGTTGCCTCCAGTCAGTACTGACTCCTACATTTTCTTAGCAGGAGAGAATTTTTTGGAAAATTATTTGTTTAATGTAGCCTGGGCTTTTGTTGCTTCCAACTGAGAATACAGATTGACACAGAGGGCAATTTATAAGCAACTAACAAACTGAAAAAGAAAAAAAAAGCCCTTTTATCCTTCAATAGAAAAGCAGAAAAGTATCCAAAGAGATTACTTTATATATGCACAACTAACATGTACAGGAATATTCATTACAGTTATTTTGTAACGTCAGCATAGCCCAGGATTTATTTCTTGACCCTCATCTTTTGTTTGTAGACATTTATTCTCTAGGTCATTTTATTTGGGGACACAGCCTTAAATATCACCTATATGCTAACAATCTCCACATTGATAATCCAGCCTGGACTTCTTCTATGAATTCCAGAATTCTACAGGCAACTCTCCACTCAATAGCTCCTATGGATTGCTAATAGGTTTCCAAGCATAACATGTCCCATTTCTCCAGTAAAGGACAATGAGTTCAGCCTCGACCCCTTAAATCTCACACTCTATATCTGATCTTGTTGGCTCTACTGTTTAAACATTTCCAGAATTAGAACACTTCACCTGCTGTCACTGCCATCCAAGCCACCATATTCTCTTACCCGGATTATGACAACAGCCTCCCAACAGATCTTCCTATTTCTGCCCTTGTTTCCTCCAGTCTGTACTCAACAGCTTGATGCCATGAGATTGTGTCCCTTCTTTTCTCAAAACCCCTCAATATCCTTCCATCTCACCCAGAGTTAAAGCCAAAATAGGTACCAGAAGACCCATGAGATCTACATGATCTGACCCCCTACACCACTTTATTATCTTCTACCACTATCCCCCTTGCTCAGGCCATTCCAACTACACTGGCCTCCTTGCTGCTCCTCAAAGCGTTTGCACCTCGCTGGCTCTCTGCCCTGAATACTCTTCCTCCAGATATTTCCAAGGCTGGTGCTCTTGCTCCTTCAGGTCTTTGCTCAAGTGTTACCTCTCAAAAAGGCCTTACCTGAACACTGTCTGAAACTCCTACACTCTGCCCACAACAGTTCCTATCTCTCTTCACTGCTATATTTCTTTCCTTGTTATCTGTATTATACATTTTGCCTATTCATCTTGTCTGCCTTCTCCAGGAGACCGCACAAGGGCAGGAAATTTTATCTAGTTTTTGTTTTTTGTTTTTTTACTGTGAATCCCCTGTACCCAGACCAGTGTATGGAGATAGTAAGCACTCAAAACCTAGTTTCTCTATGAATAAATGCATGAATTAAAGAAATGAAAGCATTCTCAGTGTCCATTAATGGTGATAACTTAAATGGATTATGGTAGATTCACAGGAGGGCAATATAGAATAAGGACTCTAGAAGCAGATTGTCTGGAATAAAATTCTGTCCCTGACACATGCTATCTCTGTGGCCCGGTAAACTTACCCAGCACCTTAAGGCCTCAGTTTCCCCTTCTGTAAAATAGATAATGAAAGTACCCATCCCTTAGGATTGGTGTAATATTAATGAGATTATCATACCAAATGCTTAGCACAGTGCCTGACACACAGCAGATGCTTCAATAATGTTGACTATTACTATTACAGTGGAATACTATATGTCTGTTAAATATATGAGGTTGTTTACACATGAAGAAACTGTAGATGTTATCAAAAAATGACTCCAAAACAAATAGGTATAATATGTTCTCACGTGTAAAAATATATCCGTGTGTGTGTATGCATGTGTAGATTAAATTGGACAAAAGGAAACAGACTTCTATCAATGGTTGCCTGTAATGAAAATGATGTGGATGGCAATGAAGGGGACTTTAACTTTCTGCCCTGTGTATTTCCTCAGCATTTAAACTGCTTGATTGAATTATTTTAAATGAGCCCTAATTCATTCCTTTTTTTTTTTTTTTTTTTTTTTTTTTTGAGACGGAGTCTCGCTCTGCCGCCCAGGCTGGAGTGCAGTGGCCGGATCTCAGCTCACTGCAAGCTCCGCCTCCCGGGTTCACGCCATTCTCCTGCCTCAGCCTCCCGAGTAGCTGGGACTACAGGCGCCCGCCACCTCGCCCGGCTAGTTTTCTGTATTTTTTAGTAGAGACGGGGTTTCACCGTGTCGGCAGGATGGTCTCGATCTCCTGACCTCGTGATCCGCCCGTCTCGGCCTCCCAAAGTGCTGGGATTACAGGCTTGAGCCACCGCGCCCGGCCTATTCCATTTTTACATGTAAAAACTTTTAAAAATGGGGTGAAAGATTCCTCCTACACCTGCCCGCTTGGAGGATGATCTAGACCCATGAGGCATGATTTTTAAAGGTGCTAGAGAAAGTCTCTGACTGGACTTAACAAAGTATACTGATCTTTTCAAATCCATTCCCTTATTGATACTTATTTAAAGTTCCTTTTATAATTTATATTTTCCCAATATAAAATCTGATTTAAGAGTTAAAAATTTGCTTTTTCAAACTACACTCCCCTTCTCCCTCCCATTCAATATTCTGAAACACTATTTAAAAGCTATGCCTCTTTGTTTCTCTTCCTAAAAAGTAACTTAGAAACTTAAGTAGGTTCTAATATCTCATTACCAACTTAATGTCAGAAATTCCTGACCAATGAGAGCCAGAGAATATCTTCATTCAGTAGCAGTTCTGCTGTGCTTATCCCTTTTTCTATTGATAATGAATACCCCTCCCATTTCTATATTTCACAACTTGAGTGTTTTTTAACTTTTCTCCCCCATCATCTATCACGTCCAATTTGTATTTAATAATCAGAAACTCATCAAACGTTTACTGAGGACTTATGCACCAGGCACAACACTAGGGGTTAAGAGACACAGTAAATCAGATATGGTCTTTGCCTTTTAGGTACTTAGAGTCTAGTGGAGAAATAGACTTGCAATCAAACAACATACTCTATAAAGCACTACAAAAACACAGAAGAATAGCCACTTTTCCCCAATAACATCTCTTGCACTTATTCCTTCTGCTACCTCTCTTGTCTAAACCTCTCACCTACAATTTGTTCTGTCACTCATCTCTCCATGTTTAACATTTTCCCATCCTAATGTACACTATATGATATGGTTTGGCTGTGTCTCCACCCAAATTTCACCTTGAGTTGTAATAATCCCCATATGTCAAGGGCAGGACCAGGTGGAGATAATGAAATCATGGGGCAGTTTCCCCCATACTGTTCTCATGGTAGTGAATAAGTTTCACGAGATTCGATGGTTTTATAAATAAGAATTCCCCTGCACAAGCTCTCTTTCCTGCCACCATGTAAGACATGACTTTGCTTCTCTTTTGCCTTCAGCCATGATTGTGAGGCCTCCCTAGCCATGTGTAACTGTGAGTCAATTAAACCCCTTTCCTTTATAAATTACCCAATCTCAGGTATATCTTTATTAGCACAGTGACAACAAACTAATAGACTATACAAAGCAGCCGCAGGAATCTTCCCAAATCAGGATTTTCCATCATTTAGTCCAATACTAAAAATAGTCTTCATTTTTCATTGCCAACATTGCAAAGTACAAATTTCTTTGCCTTAGTGTCAAGGCCAAGACATACTATACTCTCAATAAATAACTGATGAATAAGTGAATCTGAACTGAACCTCCCTATTCAGACTTATATTTTACCATCATATGGCTCTAGACGTACTACTTTATACACATGGATGTAAGTTCTGTTCCAAGGATGCATCAGCACATTTGTGTCTGTGCCTCTTGCTAGTGCCACCTTTCCTGTGTCTCTGGGAAGCCCTCCTAGCCGCCTCCTCACTGCCATCATTCTAAAGCTCAGTCTTGGCCCACCTTTTCAACAGACTCTTCTCCAAACACCACTCTCTTTCAAATGTCTTTAAAACTCCTTGTCTGCACCGCTCACTTGCTACCTTAGAATATGCTACTGGAAATTGTTATCTTCTGATAAATGTGGCCTGTCTTTCCAAATAGGACCCCCATAATTTATCAGCGTCTTTGAAACTGGAAACTACAATTGTTAGCTCTTCTATCATAACTACTTAGAGTACTGAAAGAACACATTTGGAGGAGAAAGTAACATTTGTTCTCCATAGGTATGAATGACACATTCCCATGTGTACCCCCACTGCAGGCTGAACAAGGACCTGACAGGAACCCACGAGGCAGCAGCCCTTCCTAGCGTGACAATGAGTCAGAAACCTATCGACATCCTCTTTCCCACCAACGTGCCAGAATTACAGATCTATTTCCAGGGACAGCTCCATCAAACCCACCATCTGTCAATGAGTATTTCATAATTTATTTGGTTGAATTACTAAAGATTCAGGCATTTTTAAAATTAGGAGGTGGGACAAAAAGATTAGGAGGTCTTCCCAGACTCTTTGTGCTAAATTAAAGTATCCTCCTGATATAACCCCGCGGCCTTCAAGCCTTGGAGAAGAGTCAAGTAGCAAATATCCATGTTTCGATCCCATTCCACAGCATCATCCATTCCACTCCAAAGTTCAAGAGCCAAAGGGGTTATAGAAACAATCTGTTTAACTTATGACTCAAAGCAACCGAGACAGGCCAGATCTACAGGCTAGTTGAGCTTTTTCCAAAGCCACTACCCACAAAGATGAGAAGGCCTTCCTGGACGTCCCAGTGATGGTCCAAACCCTCCCCACCCCCACTTCATGACGCAACACTCTCGGGGACATTCTGTCATGCCACTCAACACAGTGTATTTAAACTTTGTGTGCCTCTTTACTCCAAATGGAATATAATGTCCTCAAGATCAGGGCTTTTGTATCCTTGTAACTTCAGTCCTCAGAAGAGTATCCAGCGAAGAGTAGACCTGTACTGTTTACGGTGAACAAAACCTGACAACCTCTTGTGATTTTCAACATGAGATTATCCTAACACCGTTTCAGAAAATGTAGGCTGTATGCTCCACTTCACCATGGATGCATACTGCAGTTACACTCGTCTCGATGGATTTTCAAAGATTTTTTTCCAACAACTATTTGCATAACGTATTAACATTAATGAGGCATTTTCACATATGTTATGGAATTAATCCTCACAATACCTGTAAGGAAGGTATTATTATTCCCAACTTACAGGTAAGGTAACTGAGGCTAGGAGAGATCAGATGTAGTAGGCAGAATAATAGCCTTCCGGATATATCAGGTCCTAAGCATTAGAACCTGTATATGTTACTTTATCAGGAAAAGGGTCTTTGCAGATGCGATTAAGTTATGGATCTTGAGATAAGAGATCATTCTGGATTATCTGTTGGGGCCTAAGTGTATTCTTATAAAAGGAAAGTAGAGGGAGAGTTTATACACACACACACACACACACACACACACACACAGAGGCATGGTGGCAAACGTTGGCATGGTGCAGCCACAAACACGATCTCTTCCAGAGCTTCCAAGGGAGCACAGCTCTGCTGACATCTCAATTTTGGCCCAGTGGAATCATTTTGGACTTCCTGCATCCAGAACTGTGGAGGAATAAATTTCTGTTGTTTTAAGCCACAAAGTTTGCAGCAATGTGTTACAACAGCCACAGAAAACGAACACAATAAATATAAATGATCAGCTAGGAAGTAGATGGCATGGCTAACTCCTTCCCATTTCCTCCTTAACACTGAACGTATGTTTGTGTGACATGCCCAGTCCCAAATGAAGCATTTTATATGAATTATATTTTTCAATACTCACAGGTTTATTCATTAAGATGCAATTGTTATACCCATTACAAATGAAAAAAGATGAAGGTACAAAGAAGTTAAATTATCCACAATAGCTTATATATACTTTAGTAAGTTATTTGCACATCTAATAACAAATGTGCAAAATAACATTCTTAAAGTTTTAACTGTGTTCAATCTCCCTCCCAAATCAGCTTCCCCTTTCCTTGGATTGTCTTTGTATGTCCCACAAAATATCTCCCCCAACTTTAGTGAGACATTATGAAGCATCCACTGCCTTAGGAATATTGGGGCAGAGAGAAGAGAACAATGGAGTGAAATTATTTACTGACGTGTGACAAGCTAAAGTGCAGGTACAAGATGGTACAGGGTTGGAAAAACAGACACATCAGTCCATGTCCATCAGTCTAGGAAACAATTTCCTGGCTCTGGAGAAGGGGAGAGAGGGATTCCATGGGCAGAAATGGAGGACCATCAAGAGGCTGTTCAGATTTGGTACTTCAGAAGCTTTGTGGTGGCAGAATCAGCGCTCAGCCCACGGTCGTCTGGGCGTCACTCACTGACGGACAAGCAGGAGTGAGGCTCATCTGACTTTTGCTCAGTTCTGTCCAACCCACCTGATAAGGACAATCACCTCCCCTCCCTCTTCAATGACCTGGGTTGCCCAAGTAACCACAAATAACTGAGAAGGAGGGCAGGGCCTTGACACATGGAGGGATGGGGGCAATGGCATCGGGAGAGCCCCTAGGACTGACTGAACTGAACCATTTGGTGGTCTACCTTGTGCTTCCCAGGCTCTCCTCCCTCTCACCCCTATCATTGGGGCAATCAGGCACTAACCCATTTGACCAAGAATGTATCTAATAGACCCATTGTGCATCGTAAGTTATGGAGGGGCCTGATGCAATTGGGTTTGTCTGTTGGGAATCTGACATAAATGGTGACACTGATTTACTATCAATATCTTCTAGGTTTCTCCACAATACTCAGAGATTTGTATAATATATTCGGTCTGTTATTTCATCATGCGCCATACTATGGGGGCTTCCTGGGTCATCCTGCAGATATTTCTCTTAACTCATTCAACTCTGACAAATGATTCATTAGTAAACCAACGGCAGTCATGGAGCAATGCACATGTCAGCCTCCCTTCCCTTTACCAACGACATAGGTCCCATCTGTTTAACCCAGTGCCAGGCCTGGTAACGATTTAAGAGCTGGAAAGGTTAAAGCACCAATTACAGTCCATAAGGCTTGGTCTGCTGGGTGAGGAGGAACTAGCAAGCTTGACCTTTTAGACGTATGCTAACATGTAGGTCACCAGGATTCACTTAGTCAAACACCTTTTCTGAACCACTTCAAATAATTAACAGCATCTCCCACCATAAGCAAATAGATCTTTTTTTTAATCTACAGAAACAGGCTCAAAGCACACACACATACACATATTAATATATATTAACATATACATATAATGTTAAAAGTTCTCTTTCATGGGAATATGTGGGGGATTCTTAAAAGAAGGGAAATGGAGTAATATTATACAAGATGACAACATTATTAAGGGCAGGCTCTAAGAGGCTACTTGGCTAAAATGGTATGGTGTGTCTAAGGCCATACCACCCTAAACGCACCCATTCTTGTCTAGGATGGAATGGTGTTTACAACATATCTTTTATTTAACACTATTCCATAAATATCTTCATCAATTTTCCTTCTTCGTTTTTTTTCTTTTCTTTTTTAGAGATAGGGTCTCGCTCTGTCGCCCAGGCTAGAGTGCAGTGACGTGAATGTAGCTCACTGCAGCCTCAAACTCCTGGGCTCAAGCCATCCTCTTTCCTCAGCCCCCTGAGTGGCTGGGACTACAGACACATGTTACTATGCCAGGATAATTTTTTAATCTTTTTTTTTTTTTTTTTTTGAGACAGGTTCTCACTACGTTGCCCATTGAGAACTCCTGGTCTCTAGTGATCCTTCTGCCTTGGCCTCCCGAAGTTCTAGAATTCTAGAATTGCAGGCATGAGCCACGTCACCTGGCCAGTTTTCTATTGGATATTATATGTTTCGCCCTGATGAAGCACTAGGGGAAATAAAATTCGATTCATTTGCCTTACAGAAATCACTAGTCCCCTACCTAATGCCCACCCAAGGAGAATTTGCCCTGCCATTGTCATGTCTTCTCATTAAATGTTTCTTGGGCCGGGCACGGTGGCTCAGGTCTGTAATCCGAACACTTTGGGAGGCCAAGGCGGGAGGACCACTTGAGGTCAGGATTCAAGACCAGCCTGGCCAACATTGTGAAACCCAGTCTCTACTAAAATACAAAAATTAGCCTGGCATGATGGCTGGTGCCTGAAATCCCAGCTACTTGGGAAGCTGAGACAGGAGAATCACTTGAACCCAGGAGACAGTGGTTGTAGTGAGCCAAGATCATGCTACTGCACTCTAGTCTGAGTGGCTGAATTTGACTCCATCTCGAAAAATATATATATATACATATAAAATATATATATAATATTTTGTATATATTATATATTATATATATAGTATATTTTTATATATATCATATATATTATATATATTTATATATATATTTTATATATATATATTTTTTCCTGGCACATTAAATCATTCCAAGTCACAGGCAAGGCCACTAAAATGACCCATCTTTGCCCTTTGGGATGCCATAGCTTACAGCATATGGAATTCATTAAAGTTTGAGTTCATCCACAGGAGCATCACCGAGCAGAAACCACAAGTAGCACAGAGCAGAGTCAGACTTCACGTTAGTACTCTGCCACTCTCACCATGAGAAAACAATGCTCTTTCTCTTTAAAGGCCTCCCAGTTAGCTTGCAAGCCCCTTCTACATCCCTGAGGGTGAATTACCCTTATAATTATGATCAGTATTGAATGTTTACTAAGCACCCATACTGGGTGAGATCATGAAGTTGTTTGACATGTATATACGGCAGAAATATTCCAAGTGCACTTAGCCGCCGTTAATGTTCTTCCAGAGTTGGAAATAGCAGAGGAGTGTACTTGACCTGAACTTTTGCATGTCGACTCCTTTAAGCCTAAACAGAGCAGAAACCTTGCAATCACAGAAGCGTTTGCAAAAGGGAGATCAGGTCAGAACATGAGCAGCAGATGGGGCTTGAGAGCCAAGAATGAAAATCCCAGGATGTGGCCAAACTCTGTAAATCATTATTGACTGAGCTCCATGCCGTCTTAATGGATTTTACTACCTCTTGGTTCCAATTCAAAGTGCATATTAAAGCAAGCAGCATTGCAAAGACCAGAGGGGCTAGAATAGTAAACTACCCATAGCTTAGTAATCATTATGCATTAATTATTCAGAAGCTGGAGCTCCTCTTTGCAAACATTAAAACCAGTGACAGCAAAGAAATATGCCCCTCTTTTGGAGGATGAGAAGGAGTAGTGCTATTTGGGGTTGATGCTGGCACGATATTTAGCAGAGCATGACAGCTTTAGTAGATAAAAAATGTGATGTAGTATCATACAAACTGTTAGCAATGTATTGGAAGACTCAAGTATTCCCCGAGGGGCATTTACATTGGATTTGCTATGATTGCAATATCTGCACAGTGATGCATTACGTGTTTTATTCTCTTTATTATATGTTTTCATTACTTTGTGTGTTAGAATGCAATAAAGAAAGCTGAAGCAATAAAGGTTGATTGATAATAATAATTCTGCAAAGATGCAACTTTGTTTCGAAAGCAGTTCCAGAGTTGGAGGAACCAATGGCATCTGATCATCTGGTTCTTTTGTAAGATTTTATCCTCCTTTCTGATAAAGAACTAGAAATTGGTTTGGAAGCCGCTTTCAGTGACAGCTGGCACTGCATGGTAAAGGAGGAGAAAGGTAGGGAAGAATGTGTTCTATTTAGAAGGCTGAATCCTGCATGTGGTTCAACTCTGCTTCTCTCCTTTCTTTCATATTCTACAACTCAAATATCAGATGTTCTCTTTTAAAGGAAAGAAAAAACATTTTTCAGGATCAACACTGCTTGGGCTCTCTAACTGACAGCCTATCCTACTCTCTAAAGTGTGTTTAAACCTCTTCTCTAGGATTCTTTTAAACTGGGATCATTGAAATCAGGAACTTAACAGGTGGGTGTGTGTTGGGGTCCAGGCTCCCAACCTAAGCTTAAAATGAGCTTCAGACATGGCTGAGCATGTGTGATGCACTGGTAAAATTATGCACTTAGAGTAGATTTTTCACAGTGGTTTTGTTTGGGGCTATTCATGTTCATCCAGGGAATTGATTGGACTGGAAACACAAGCTAGTGTGTGTCTGGGGTGTTGGAGAGAGGCGCTGCATGCAGAAATGGAATGAAATGGTTTTGCAAGAGGCTTTGGAGACCTAGGTAAATAAGAGTACTGACTAGGTGGGGGAAAAAACAGACAACACAGAGTCAGGGCAAGCAGCACCCTCCCCACTTCTATGTCAAGCACAGAAGGGCTCCATCTGAGTCAGGATGCCTGGTGACACACTCCCAGCTTCCCAAGGATTTGTGGCTATGGAGCACAGAGAGAGAGCACCTAGTCCTGGTCATGGATATCAGCAACTGTGGAAAGAAGGTCACAAGCCTTCCAGACACAGAGCAGCACAGCCTAAATGATTCCAAGAACAACACACATCAGCCCATAGCATCGTGCAAGAAAGCAGGGCTAAGAGCACCTTCCAGGCACCTTCCAATACCTCCCAGAAATACTTGGGGGAAATTATGTGGGGAATTGAGATCTTGTATTATGTCGGTGTGGGCATGAATCATGGAAATTTGGGTTATAGATATTAAGTGGCTTTATTTGTACCCACAAATAGATAAGGTTTTGGGGAAACGGAGGTCATATATGAAATTAAAAAAAAAAAAAAACTCCATTTGTGATTGCAAAAGACAGTCACTCTCAATATGTGATTTTCTGAAAGGCTCAAGCACTATAAGCAAGCATCAGTTAAGCACATTAATGGAACAGAGCAATGATCTATTCAGGTCAGGACAGTGAGTCCTCACATGTGGGAGAGTCATTGCAGAAGATGGCATAAAGCATAGAGGCACCTGAAGATTGACATCAAACTGGTAGGGCGTTACTTATGAAAACACTGACCATGTGATTTGGGAAGTCAAGGTGGGCAAATCACCTGAGGTCAGGAGTTCAAGACCAGCCTGGCCAACATGGTGAAACCCAATCTGTACTAAAAACACAAAAATTAGCTGGGCATGGTGGCTCACGCTTGTAGTCCCAGCTACTCAGGAGGCTGAGGCACAAGAATCACTTGTGAGCCAAGATCACGCCACTGCACTCCAGCCTGGGCAACTGAGTGAGACTCCATCTCAAAGAAACAAAAATAAAACAAAACAAATACTGGCCACATGATAATCAAGTAGAAAGCTTGTTAAAGTGCAGATTACATGGGCTCTGATTCCCAAGGGTTTTGACTCAGTCAGCTTAGTATTTTACAAACTCTACTCCCTCAAGGTAATCTTGATAGAAGTGGTCTTCAAATCTCTCTTGGGTAAGCACCATCGTCTTTAGGGTATATCATAAGGGTATGTCAAGGCCATCTGGGTCTGCATTGTCAACCTAGAGGCTAAACCATTGTCAAGGAAGTCATGCACCAAGGCTGTGCCCAGAAGAGAGAGAATGCTGTAGAGGAAGAGAGTGAAGTGAGGAGGGCAGCATGGGATGCTCTGACCAGCCTCAGGGGCAGAAAACAGGAAGTCAGGAGGAGGAGAGAAATGAACTGGGGGTGGGACAGGACCATGGAGACACAGGGCTATGGAGTCATGGCTTTTACACAGTGCCTTTGGGTTGATGTCAGAGGTTCCATGTTGGGGGAACAGTGATGAATAATCCTCAAGAGATAACTAACTCTGATCATTTATTTCAAGTGATTTTGTAGCCACTATGTGTGGTGGGCATTTTTAGAGATGCCAAATTGACTTAAGTACATTTTTTTTAGTTAGTAGAATTATTTGCTGTTGAGTTATAGGTGTATTAGTATTCAAGTCCAGCTTTTGAAAAGCTCTTTATTTCTTCACAGATATCATTCCTCAGAGGTTACCTTATACTAGTATGGTAGAAAGAACATGTATTTTGGAGGCAGGAAGACTGAAATTCAAACCCTAACTCTACTCACAAACTGGGTGACATTGGACAAGTTATATGACCTCTTGGAGCATCAGTTCTCTTTTCTATAAAATGGAGATAATTATACCTAGCTCACAAGTTTTTTGTGGATTAAATAAAATGTGTACACAGTACTCCTCACAGTGCTTGAGATTTAATAGTAAATAAATGGCTGCTATTACTATTATTACCAGACTGGTTTATAACTGTGAATAGCTCATCTTTCTAAAATTGTGCTGCTTAGGTTACTATACTTTTCCAAATTTTAGGTAAAAACTGAAATATTTTTCCTAATACCTCAGCATAAACATTTACTTTTATATGTATTATATTAAAATAAGATACATGATTAGTGTGAGTTTCAAAAAATATATCAACATTTGGGGAAGATTTTTTTTTCACATGCTTAATTGATTCCTCGTTTTTCTTAAACTGAAGCAAAATGTGTCCGGTACACTGACAATTCTTGATTTACATATGCCTGTTTTCTGTGCATCCTCTGGAAACAGATGTTCACCTAAGAACAGCAGACCCAGATAGACCACTCTGGAGTCACAGAAAAAACAGCAAGGTGGGAAGTGACAGGAGTAAAGGTAGTAAACAGGAAGAGGAAAGTTCATCCCTATGGAGCCACTTTTTCTGGGTGTTCGCTATTCCAATGTCTCGTAATGGATTACTAGAATGCTACTGGTACATTCTATAAAATGAGGAATTTACAAGGTGCTTTAGGAGCACAGAAAAGAGAGCACAAATAAGAGACAAGTTCAGGACGGCTTCAAAGAGAAAGTGATATTTGATCTGGGTCTTGAGATTATAAAGGTAGAAGACAGTCAAGAATACGGCAGGCAGTGAGACTATTATGAGCAGAGAAAAAAACAGCAAGTAGCATGTTGTTAAAATGTGTGTGTGTATGTGTGTGTGTGTGCATGTTTGGAGGTGGTGATAGAGGACTGGAGATTAAGACCAGGTCAGGATTGGACAAGGAATCATTTTTAGTCCAAGCTATGAAGTTAACACTTTATCCATAAGATTCAACTAGCTTTAAAAAAGTGGTTCCAGTGGTATTATCTGTATAAATTGTAAGGAACAAGAATAGAGGTGAGGAGACCAGTTAAAAGACTAAAGTCTACTGCATCATCTTTTACCTGTTAGTACTTCTTACACAGCACCCCCACTTCCCACAGTAACACAAAGTAGAGGTGAACCTACAACAGAAGAAAAGCCCTTAACTTAGATTATCAGTGACTCAAAATGAAATTCAGCCTTTGCTTATGTCCAGCTAAATTTCATTTAAGACCTAGAATTGTAGATTTTGCCAATTTAAAAGGCTTTTTACTTTTAAAACAAGTATGTTCCAGATTTGTAACTTATTCTATCAAAAATATTAGTTACTGGCCAGGCTCGGTCACTCATGCCTGTAATCTCAGAACTTTGGGAGGCCAAAGCAGGTGGATCGCTTGAGCCTAAGAGTTTGAGACTAGTCTGGGCAACATAGTGAGACCTCGTTTCTACATAAAATAAATAAAATTAGCCAGGCATGGTGGTGCACGCCTGTGGTCCCAGCTTCTCGGGGCTAAAGTGGGAGGATCGCTTGAGCCTGGGACGTAGAGGCTGCAGTGAGCTGTGACTGCACAATTGCAATCTAGTCTGGGTGAGAGAGTGAGACTCTACCTCACAAAAAGAAAATATGTGTGTGTGTGTGTGTGTGTGACCTAGACTTGCAAAACTCAGATTCTGAAGCTAGATTCAATCTGATTCTCACAGTACATTCAAACTACTTAGAGCTCTTCTCAGAAGATCCATACTATCATGAAGTGGCCACAATTTGGACAAGGGGACATGACACTAGGTCTAGAAAGCTGCTGCTGTGACCTAAGGGAGAAGAAACGAGCATCTCAAAATTATGTAGAACCTGCAAAAAATCAGACTGTTTGAACCTGATTTTCTTCAATCCCCCAATATAATTGCAGTTTCCTCCCTTCCCTTAAATCACACGGCCTCTATAACTTTGGACAATTAATGATTAAAGTTTTATTTAACCAATCAATTTAGTCAAGTGTCATTTGATTTCCTTCAAATCCTAAACTAATTGCCAAAACTAGACTCAGTGATGCTGCAAAAGTTCTGAAGAAATTTTTGCCAAGTGAATTTTTGCCAAGTGAATTACTGAATAAAGCAATACTTAATAAAGCAATACTTCAAAAGAGAGAAATTCTGTTCTTTGATTTCTTTTGTGATTCATTGAAATGGACTTCTTAGGCCTTAGGTCTTCTATTGTCAGACGTATTCAACAATTTTCTTCATATCTTCCTACTTTTCAAGAAAATGAGCAAAATTACCATTCTTTTCTGTTTCAAATTATAGTTTCACGAGACTTTCATTTCATCGTGAGTGAAATACCATGAGCAATTAAAAAAAGGCTCCGTATTTAAATGCCACTTATGTAGTAGAAAACATCATCACCTTCTAATGAGAAAATCCATCAGAGAAACAAGAACAAAGCAAAAAGTAGTTCAATTTCAAAACTCCATTCAACATCCATTTAAGGGCAATAAAAGTTCTGACCTCAGCCCATCTTACTGACTCTTCCTGGAAGCCCCCATCCTCCTTTGATGTCTTCTGTCATCTTCAGTTCTACATAGATGATAGACTCTCTATCTTGAAGATATCATGGAAACATGAAAGAATGATGAACTTGGAGTCCAATTCCAGAAGATTTTGGTTCCAATCTAGTCTTTGCCACAGAATAGCTCTGTGACCTAAGGCTAGACAATTAACCATTCTGGCTCAATTGCCTTAGGCATAAAATAAAGGTAAAAATAGCCTACTTCCTATGGTGTGTGTGTGTCTGTGTATGTATATTGTGCATATTAAAACACCTTGATAATTTCCAGTTACCCTCAAGGGAAACATTTAAACTTATTAGTGCACAAAAGGAGTCTGCTCACACAAACTCACAAAAGAGGATGGAAGAAATGGATCCAAATATATCAGTAATACAATCGATATAAATGAATTCAATCACCCAAAAGACAAAGAATGTTAAACTATCTATAGTTATATATTGAATATTTTTAAAAATAGTTCCACCTTGGCTGGGCACTGTAGCTCACGCCTGTAATCCCAGCACTTTGGGAGGCTAAGGCAGATGGTGCCATTGCACTCCAGCCCGGGGGACAGAGTGAAACTCCCTCTCAAAAAAAAAAAAAGTCCCACCTTGAAAGAGAATTTACAGAAAGCATATCTAAAACAGAAATTTACAGAAGGATTAAAAGTATAGAAAATATATATATTAGGAATTAAAGACCAGGCATGGTGGCTCACGCCTGTAATCCCAGCACCTTGGGAGACCGAGGCGGTGGATTACCTGAGGTCAGGAGTTTGAGACCAGCCTGGCCAACATGGTGAAACCCCATCTCTCTACTAAAACTACAAAATTAGCCAGGCATGGTGGCACATGCCTGTAATCCCAGCTACTTGGGAGGTTGAGGCAGGAGAATTGCTTGAACTCAGGAGGTGGAGATTGCAGCAAGCTGAGACTGTGCCATTGCACTCCAGCCAGGGCAACAACAGTGAAATTGACTCAAAAAAAAAGAAAAAGAAAAAAAGGAATTTAAAAACCTAGTGCAGTTAAATTAATATCAGACAGAATATTGGCTTTAAGGGAAAAAAATTATTACATCAATGGAGAGAGTTTCTCCATATTAATAAAAAGGAAATTCTCCAGAAGAATACAAAAATTCTAAACATGTATGCATACAATAAAACATATTTGAAACATATAAAACATAGTTATAAAATGGAAAGAAAAAATGATAAATCCACCATTATGGTGAAAGATTCTAACATCTTTCAATAATTCATAGACCAAGCAAGCAAAGAATCAGTAAGTATATGGAATATTTAAGTAAACTAATTATTAACTCCTACTTTAATGTACATTTATAGAACATTCTATTCAAGAATGCATGGAATGTCTATTAAAAACTGACTAAATAAGGAAAGGTTCAATAAATTTTAAAGACTCCTATCAGAATCTGCATTTGCTGATCTCAATGAGCTTAAATTAGAAATCAATGTCACCCATATCCATAAAAGAAATTACGCCAATTTTAAAATTTTTCATAAAGGGAAACCCAGGATCAGACAGTTTTACATGGAAGTTCAAAAAAATATTTAATAAACAAGTAATTCCAGAATCAAAATGTACTTCTTTTTGTGTGTTGGTCAAGAAATACTTTTTAACCTATAAATGTTAGCTATTCTACATTTTCTTAGAAAAGTTGTGAAGTTTTGCCCATCATATTTAAACTGCTGTTACATTTGAAATTGATGTGAAGTATGGGTCTAATTTTCTAGTTTTTCATATCCTAATAATCTACAGTGCCATTTCTGCTCTGTATCAGATTTTCATACATAGTTTATCTGTTTCTAAGCTTCCTGTCTGCTGCATTGATTACTTACTACCACCATGCCAATATCTACTAACGTAATTACCAGTTTTTAATGCTTGTAAGTAGCCAAGCCTCTTCCACCCTTAACTCTACAACCTTGCCAACTTATGCTTCTTTAAGAGCATCTGGACTATTTATAATACTTTGTTCTGTCTTGCAAATTTTAAAAATATACTTAGAAAGTTCCGTAAAAATTCTTGTTGAGATTTTGATTGAAATTTCTTTATAACTGCAAATTAATTTGGTGAGAACTGACATATTTACAACACTGGTACAAAACATGGTATTTCAACATGTTTTTCTATAGAAAAGTTCAGTGTTGTGAATATGTTCATTTCAACATTAAACTAAAATATGTTCAACATTCATTTCTAGCTTCTTTAGGGTCTTTCAATAGAATTGCTATATTTTGTTCTTATTGGTCTTTTTACTTTATTTGCCTTATTCTTATACACTTTGTAATTTTACTGCTGCTAATTAAATACATATTTTTTCTATTTAATAGAGTAATGTATATTGAGCTTTATCCAGCAAACTTACTGAGCTCCCTTACTTATTTTTTGTCCCTACATTCTTATGGGTTTTTCTACAATAATTTCATCTATAAGTGACAAAATTTTTGTTCCTGCTTCTCCAGTCTTTATAATTATCATTTCTTTTTCTTGTGAGTTTGCTTTCTGAAAATTTTACCAATACATTGCATCTAAGTAATAACAGTGGGTTTATTTGTCTGGCTGCTATTTTTAAAAGAAATGTAACATTTTTCCATTGAGTTTCCTGTTGTTTCACGTTTGTTATTTTAGGTATGCTTTATTAGGTTAAGGAAGTTTCTTTCTACTTTTAGTTTCCTGATAGCATTTTATCAAATGCTTTTTATGTATTTATTGAGAAAGACTTTCATCTGTTAATATGGCGTTTAAATAAGCTGTTTTTCTAATGCTGAACTTTGCTTTTCTGGTATGTGCCCAACTTGGTCATATGTTGTCTTTTTTACGGATTCCTGAATTCACATTGCTAATATTTTAGTTACTACTTTTGCATCTATGCTCATGAGCATAATTAGTCTGCAGAGTTTCTTTCTCATGTTCCCCTTGTCAGGTTTTGATATCAAGACTTTGCTAAAATATCAATGGGGTTCAGTAGCAAATAACAAACCACTCTAGCTATTTTAAGCAGAAAGAGAGTAAGATGCTTACAAATTTCTTAGACGAGCTGGTTGTCATAGCGGGTTCTAAGATGAAACTGCAGGGTAGATTTCTAGAAGAATCCTGCTTAAGTGGCCCATCAAGTTCATTGTTATCTCTACCACAGTCAGGAAACAAGATGTGACGGTTAATTTTATGTGTCAGCGTGGCTCAGCTATGGTCCCCAGTTGTTTGGTCAAACACTAGTCTAGATATTGCTGTAAAGGTATTTTGTAGATGTGATTAATATCTACAATCAGTTGACTTTAAAGAACATTACCTGTAAAAATAATGTGGGCTCATTTTATCTAATCAGTTGAAAGTGTTAAGAGCAAAAATTGGGATTGTCTAGAGAATGGAGAATTCCACCTCACCATTTTATTTATTTCACTTTTTGCCTCAACATTTTAATGTAAATCCTGCCTGAGTTTCCAGCCTGCCAGCCTGTCCTACAGATTTCAGACCCAAGACTACATCACTTCCTATCTCAGTTTCCAGCCTGCTGGCCTGTCCTACAAATTTTGGACTTGCCAGTCCCCAAAATTACTCAAGCCAATTCTTTAACGTATATATCTTCTATTTTTTCTGTTTCTTTGGAGATTCTTGATTGATATATGAGGGAATCAGGAAACCACTTCAGGATTACAGTAATTTATCTGTACTCTCTGCAATCTGGTAATTAGAAAGCTGCTAAGAGCTATGGGCTTTAACATGACTTTGCTTCTGCTAGACTCCAAAGAGTGAATGGTGCCTTCAGCACTGCTGCCACTAAAATTTGCATCAGGTTGGAAGTTAAAACATACTGAGATCCTTCAAAACAAGGATACCTGACAAAGGCTATATGGAAGAGCAGACGAGAATGAAATAGTACAGATGTCAAACAAGACAATCTACCATATCTGCCACATCAGCTTTACATAATCAGGGGGCAATATTCCTTTTATATTTATTCTTTAAAAAGGTTTGCATAAGTGTCATGAGGACTTGAGATTATATAAAGAAGACATTCTCACTTTGTTGAGACAGGCTTGAGCTGTCTTCAACTTAAGTAATTTAAAAAATGTGGCTAAATTTTCATTTGTCTATAAACAGATGAAGATGATATATCAACACTGAGAATTCCAGGCAGTTATGTGGCAACAGCTATAGGCTTTTCTAATTAATGAGCCTAAGGGAGACCAGCATTAGACAGAGAGTAAAGGGAAGGTATGATGAGTGCCCCAAAAGACACGAGTTTGTTTCAGGAAATCTAGCCTGGGACAACTATCACACATTATATTTCACATACACACACAAGCACACACACGTACACAAGCACATACATTTCCCAAAGTTATCATGAATTTAGAATTGAGTATTATAATGTTTCATCCAATATCCCACCAGGAAAAAAAAAAAATCAGAACAGGCGGAACTCCCAGACTGTCCAACTCATCAGGGCGCAAGATCTTATTTTTATCACAAAAGAGAAAGTCATATTTCTTATCAAAATGAAGCTATGTGGCAGGATAGTTGTATGAACTTGGATAAGCCACTTACCCTCTCTAATCCCCAGTTTCTTCCAATTAAAATGAGGATAAACTAAATCACAAAAATTAATTATGTTCAAGTATCTGGCATTTTTCTTAGAGGGAACCTAATAAATGTGAACTGAATTAAACTAAATTAAGCTGGGGCTATTTCCAGCATATAGAGGTTCATAGAGTCATCCTAGCTGTTATGAGTGAGGTCCTTGTAGGTACAGGGTCACAAGAAAAGACTCCTTGTATTTCTATGGGACATGCTGCACACAGATCACTTCCAGCTGGATTCCTTCTGTACCAAGATAAGCAGGTCAGATGTCTCACACACCTGCTGAATGTGTAGAAAATCGACTTCTAGGTACAGACTGCCTCAGAGCCTGGTCACCCAGCCAGCAAAACAGCCCTCCCCAGGGCATAGTGCAAAGCCTTCTTACCACCTCCTTCCAGGACCTAGCTCACATCTGGAGCACCCATATCCAATGAGACACTAGCCTATTGTCCAACATCTCCAAGACAGAGTCTTAGTAACAACATATAAACAATCAACCAAACAAAAACAAAGGAAACAACAGAATCCAAAAGAAAGCACATAAGAAGTTGGGCTGCACAAAGAAAACAAACAAGCCTTTGGGATTTAGTCACCTTCTTGGCTATAAAGCCTATTTCTTAATTGGGCACCTTCTCCAATGTTGATCAGAGGCAACTAGTATCTCTTCTATCCCACCTATGCCAAGGGTGAGGTCAGCATTCAACAAATAAGAAAGAAAAATGATGGTAAAAACGTGAGGTTAAAAACCTTAGGCAACTCTTGGCCAACTCCTGTTTTTGAAATTCTAAATTGCAAGCTGAACCATGTGGTTCCACATACCTTCCTGACTAGTGACATCTCTCTTGGGAAATGACTCACATGTGTGTTTGTCTTTCTGGGAATGGCTGAGTTTTCTAAAAGCCCACTGTCCTCACAAGCCTACATACTCTTTGTTGAAGGAAAACCTTGTGAAAAGCAGAACATTGAAGAGTCATTAGTAGGCATACACATAAGCATTCATACTTACCCACAGCCCTCTGAGCAGGCCTCCCTGTGGTTACGAAATTTTTTCTCTTGCTGCCATTTCCCAGCATGCTCTAGGATTATCAAGTAAAGGCAAATATTAAGAGGAAAATCTTGAAAATCCTTCAGTGCCCGGGGTGGAAACAAATCAGACAAGCTCTCCACTCTGGCACCAGCCAGCTGAGCCACAAATACTGACCTGTCCCATGCTGAGAAGACTCAATCATGAGTTTCTATTCATCAAGTTTCCAGAATACATTGCAGTCTCACAAATGGGGGAAATGAAGTATAGAAAACAGTGGGAACATTTGCAGAAATAACAGTTAATATTTGTATCAGGCATTCATCGGTACATGGCAAAGTTGAGATACTTTTCTCTGGGCATTTCTTTCTGCCTTCAAGGCCTTAGGTTGGATAGATTCTGAATTTCTTAATCATAGAAGCTATGCACCATGTTTCAATTTGCAACTCAACATAGCTTTTGTCAAAATAAGTGCCAAATCCAGAAAACAGTTGACATTAAAAATGAGAAAAGGCTGAGCTGGAGACAAAAACATGAAAGCCTATATTTCTTGGTCAAATGAATTTTATCACAGTGTGTTTTTAGTATCTTTTTAATATATTCTACTTGGTTGCTCAGATTGTGAAAAGTACAAAATAAAAATTAAGTGGCTGTGTAATATCCGACTTGTCAGCTTTTCCATCTGGCATTTTTTTCTCTTGCAGCATTGATTCACTGTCTCAAGGAGGAGATGCATGAAATGTGGAAAACCACCTGTCTCGTTTAGTGGAATGAGAAGTGTAATGGGCTGGAAGGGAACCCACCTCTACAACATTATGCTTTCTGTCCTTAAGCAAATACCTGGGCCCTACCTGTGTTTAAGTTTTTACAGGAAATGTCATTCTCAGTAAAGAAAACAGAGTCTAAGATGGTTGCCTCTGAAGGAGAATCTCTGAGCATGGAGGGACATGTTTGCCAAATACCCAAGTCTGAATAACCTGAATAGCTCAAGTTTGTTTGTCAAGTAAAACTGGTGTTCATGGGAAAAGCCGCTAGTTTAGCTAGAACTCAGTTACACAGGTACTATTTTGTGTACTTCTGTATGTAACAGAAGTGCTTTATTTGTACTCCCCATGACATCACATACAATATTAAAAATACATGTAGTACTGAAGGATAAAGATTTAATAAATCATGTTGCTCCTTCATCAAGGTCATTCTTAAGTCCCATTCTTTTTATGTTTCTTTGTTTTCTGCCAGTCATGAAGATGAAGAATAAGATGTCTACTAGTGCAATTGCTGGTACTGCCATTTGTCCTAAGGTGTCAGCGGTTTTGCCTATCGTTGCTTCTGCACTATCACTGCAAATGTCAACACAGTGAAAAGGGAAAATATGAGAATAGATTTGGCCTCCCCCTGTAAGAGTCTCAGGCAGCTCAAAGTGTCCATGAACAGTGCTTTGAGAACTGCTGTGTTAATATACTAATATAAAGACATCATGGTAACACATCTGGCTTCAGGACAGCAGACACAAAAATAAGGAGAGAATGAAGGGGATCCATTTTTTGAAATACAAAGTTTCATCGCCGAACCTAATAATCAGACATCTGCTTCTGTAGTGCAGATACCATGTGTTACTCCCTTGATATTACCAAATTAGAGTATAGTAGCTAATAAAACCATATTGGTATATGCATTTCTTTCCAAGCACTGCTATAACAAATTACCACTTCTGTGGCTTAAAATAACAGAAATGTATTCACTCATAATTCTAGAGGCTAGAAGTCCAAAATCAAGGTGTCAGCAGGGCCATGTACCCTCTGAAGGCTCTAAGGAAGAATTCTCAATGCCTCTTTCTCGTTCCTTGGTGTTCCTTGGCTTGCAGCTGCATCGCTCCAATCTGTGTGGCTCATCGACACACGGTGCTCTTCTCTTTGTGTGTCTATCTGTGCATCCTCTCCTCTTCTTCCAATGACTCCAGTCATTGGATTTGGGGCTCCTGTATCTCACAGGCCGAAAAGTCTCTCTTTCCACATAAGATCACATTCACAAGTACCAGTGTCAGAACTTGAACATATCTTTTTTGGGCATACAAAATGAAGGATGGAAATTGTTGTTCATTATTATTATGTAGTATCGTAGGTTTAATTGTGTCCCTTTAACTCACTACACTAAATAGTCATAATGAACTAACAGCAACTCCTGCTCCTCATTTTCTTTAGATCTTCAGAGAGTTAGAAATAGTGAGCAAGAAATGTTATTTTTAAAAACAGCTTAATTAGGGTATAATTGATATGTAATAAACTGTACCTATTTATAGTGTACAATTTGATAAATTTTAACATATATATATCCCCATGAAACCATCACCACAATCAAGGTAGTAAACATATCCATCAGCCTCAAAAGTTTCCATGCGCCTTTCTGCAATCCTTTTTTCCTGCTCTTCTCTACCCCACCCCATGTCCACAGGCAATGTTCATCTACTTTCTGTCACTATGTTAAGTCTGCATTATATAGAGTTTTCTATAATGGAATCATAGAGTATGTACTCTTTTTTTTTTTTTTTGGCTTCTTTCCCTAAGCATAATTATTTCATCATTCATTTATGTTGTAACACATGTATCAATCATTCCTTCCTTTTAATTACTAAGTAGTATTCTATTGCATGGCTATACCACATTTGTTTATCCATTCACCTGCTCGTGGAAATTTGCTTTTTTTCTAAATTTGTATTACAAATGAAGCTAAGCAAGAATTTTTAAATCTTCCAAAAGCTAAAACTTTACTTCAACAATATGTCATATGTTTTCTTTGTTTATGAAGCTAACAGAGCACTTGCTGCTGTAAGTCAAACTTAGCTCTTGTGCTTTCCAAGAAGGTGGATTCCTCTGGTATAAACTGTGAAAAGCCTTTTAGAGAGAGAGATGAATGATAAATCAGGAGCCAAACAAAATGATAATTTTCTACTCCATAATCCCACTCTTAGGACTTTTGCCTAAAAGATTAGTTTTTTTTAAGCAAAGGTAAACTGGTGAAGATATTTCTATAGACCTCTCTAGAATAGTAAAACATTGGAAGCAACCTAAATATATGAGGAAATATTTTTAAAACATGAGAAAGTGCTTTAGAGAAAACACTTAGTTCAAAAACGCATAATATGAAATTATATCTAGACCATGATTGTAACCATATAAAATTCAGATATGTGTGCGGATAATGGAACTAAAAACTATTAGTATGCTACAGTAATGGAATTGTGAATATTTCTCTTTATTTTTGTCATAAAATATACATAATAACAAACATCAGCAGGAAACAGTTGACTGCCCTAAAATGACTAAACCCATAGGCTTCTTGATGGTGTGCAAACCTGTATGTGTTCATTTGACCCATTCCCTATCACCAATGAAATAAATTAGGATATTGTCAGATTTCCAGTCTAATTTTCCCTATATATATTGCTACACTTTGGACAGAACTTGGAGGATGGTATTAGAAAGTCTTTTGTACTCTGGGAATCTTCTTCAACCTGAAAGTTTCATATATATATGAAAATGAGGGAAACTATCAAGTGCTGGGGAGTGTGTGTGTCATCCAGAGCTTTCACACACTGATGGTGGGAATCTGGTTTGGTACAACCACTTGGGAACTCTTCGGCATTATCTAATAAAGCAGGGTATATTGCATACACTGTGACTATAAATTCCCCTTCTAGGTGTACACCCAACAGAAATGCAGATGTATGTTCAGCAAAGGTATGTAGTAGAATGTTGACAGCAGCATTATCTCTAATAGCTCCAAACTGGAAACTGCCCAAATGCTCATCAACATAGAATAGATAAATTGCAATGGAGACACACAATGGAACACTAGATAGCAATTCAAATGAACAATCTACAATTACAAGCGTTTATATGATTGAACAGCATAAATATTGAGAGAAATAAGCCAGATGCAAGGCAGTATGTAGTATATAATTCCACTTACTTTAGTACAAAGACAGGCAAAATAAATCTATGCTTTTAGGGATCAGGATAATGATTGTTCTTGGAGGAAGAAGGGCAGAGACTTACTGAAAGTAGCATAAAAAGGCTTCGGGTGTACTTATAATGGACTATTTATTGATCCAAGTTCTGGTTATATAAATGTGTTTGGTTTGTGGAAATTCATCAAGCTATACATTTATGTTTAGTTTTCTGCAATGTATGTTATACTCCAATAAAAGTTTTTTTTATAAAGTCTATAAGCATTATCAAATGCTTTAAGAATGTTACTAGGAAATTTCTTTTTTATGTAGATATGAAAAGAGGGATAGTTGACAGCACAGTGTTGTGAATTTACAATGAATTAGAAAATCAGGATTATATAGCAGGGTACATCGGGGAACTTTGTGGCCAGCCAGGAATAGTTATTGCTAGTTACAGAGCTGAAAGCTCTCAATAAATTTTGTTTTCTCCATTGCACACTGCCTGCTGATTGGCAAAGAATAAAATATAGAATCAAGAAGACCAGAATGCCCTCTGCAAGAACAAAATGTACTGCCAATATGGCATGCAGCAGGACCTCCATCCACAGTTGTATGGAGCTTATGAAAGGTCCAAGCTGCTATATGACCTGGAGAGCTAGCATGAATCTCACTGCCAGGATCACAGTTAGAAAAAGTAAACAGAAAACATGTTTCTACCAAAATCCATAAGAGAAGAAAGGAAAACTGTTCTCCAACCAAAAGAGGAAGAAGGAGAGGGCATCATCTCTCATCTTGTTAAAGATGAGCTCCAGGAAGCAAAGGAGAATTCTCCACCCAACTGAATAAGGACATATTTCCCAAGAACCACTGGGTTGCCAGAATTTCAATTAAGAGTTCCAAGCATTCTCAGATTATTTTTCAATGTTGCGTTTCTACTAATTGTGTAAGGCCTATAAAAAGCTTCTTGAACCATGTTTTCCCATCTTCAACATGACTTTGCAATTGAAAGGCAGGATATAGCAAAACCGGACACTAAGTGAATGCCAGCAAGGGAAAATGGTTACATATTTCATGGTATGTCATGGAGTGCCATAGAATCATTAAAAAGATAATAAATTAACTTCTAGAATTAAGATTATGTTCTCTAAATGCCATTTCTCACTAAGGAACCAGTCCACTTTGGATAAATGACTCAATCTACATCTAGTGTAGAAAGTATTCTGGGTAAGTGGAGGATATTCTATTTACGAGAAATCAAAGAAGTCATCATAAAGTACTGGGATCTTGTCAAAAGAAGACCAAAGCAGCAATTCTGTGGAGTGCCCACTGGCCAAGAATGAGATCATCTGAGTATCAAATGTAATAAAATTCCATAATCTAAAACACATTTAATATATAAAAATATCTGAGTCCAACAATGTTATTGATCACCATTGGAGGTTACTAAAGCACCATTTCATTATTCAGAAAATTGACAACAACAACAACAACAAAATCAACCTTTATTATGCCTCTCCTATACAAACTGTTATTCAGGATTACCAATGATTGACAAGAGAGAGTTCTTCATAGAATTCCAGCCAATAAAGGCAGAAAGATTAATAGATTTAAAAAATTATCATTTTACAACTCTGAGTGAAATAATGAATGTAGGTAATGTTCATTACTGAATGCTAAAACCGTTAAGTCAGGGTTGATGAGGAAGTTTATACTGGATAGATAAAGCTGACCACACCTGACCCCACTGGCCAATTTCAGCATCACTTAAAGTGGGCTGGCCAATGTTATATTCCTTCTATTCCACACCTCTGTGATGCAATAGAAAGTACACAGTACCAACTATTAAGTATTCTAGCCAAATGAATTGAGCCAGAAATCTAGTCAATCCTCTATATTCAACTAAGTATGTAAAGGAAGCACAGGGTAGGTGTTAAGTGACACCATGAGAATGAAATAAGACAAATCTAGAAGGTGGGAAATTCTACAAGGAAAATAACCTTGTTTCTTCAACAAATAGAAGCATTAACAGAGAAGGGGAAGGGAAAATCATTGTAAATTTTAGAGACATATCAGGCAAATGCAGTGTTTGGCATTTGAATCCTCATTCAAACAAACCAACTGTAAAAAGATGTTTTTGAGGCAATCGGGGATATTTGAACATGAACTGGGTATTGGGTGATTTTAAATAACTATTATAAATTTTGTTATAGGTGATATTAGTATAATCGGTTACGTTCTTAAAAATACCTATCTGTTAGTGATGAATACTTAAGTGTTTACTGGATATAAACAAAGTCTGGGATTTGCCTTAAAATATTGAATAATAAGAAGTAAAGGATACACAACAGTAGTATGAATCCATTTTCGTAAACAGTGACCTGGTTTTGTAAAATACACATGTACATTTACTTTTAGGTAGATGTTTAGACATACACATACATGAATGTTTACATATGATTTTATGAGCACTGAGAATTATTTGGAAGAGCCCATGCTACACTGTAAATATAGACTAGCTGGGGGTGGAGGATGATATGGATAGGGAAAGATTAAGTAAGGGCAAATTTTTTAAAAGATTTCATTTTTAAAAGGTAGGATGATGTGCCCCAATGTATGGATTTATATAAAATAATCAAAAGATCTGTATTTCTACATATATAAAGAAGATTGTTTTTAATCTTTAAAAAATTGCAAAATCTGTCCACATTTCTGAAACAGAAACAGTGCTGGTTTCCTAGCACTGAAGCCTGGTAACTGCAGTCCATTTCTGCCAGTCTACCCATAAGCAGAGTGATAACACACTAGAAGCTCTCAGGTAGCAGCGAGCGGTGAGTTGAAGTGAAGCAAATAGAATTGGGTGTGTGGTGGGGTCTTTGGGACGGGGGCTGACTGGAAATCGATGCTTCAAAAATGCACTGCAACACTCACCACCGTGGTGTGTTAGCATGGATAGCAAGGAAACAAAATGAAATGTCAGCTGAGTATACCACAGAGAATGAATGTCTTTCTCAGAGCCCAAGTAGCAGGCAGAATGCTCACCAGCTTGAGGCAGCCATGGGACAGAAGAAAAGCACTAACCCAGGAGTCAGAGGAGGTTTAGGTCATACCTCGGCTCAACCACACACCTCGGCTCAACCACACACCAACTGCATGACCTTGAGAAAGAAACTTGACCTCCTGGCCTCCACATGTAAAATGAGAATAAAAATAACATCTCAGCTGTCATGATCATCACATGTACTCTACAAAGAGGTAAACTAAGAAGCGCTATACATGTAAAAGTGTCAGAAAGGTTGCTGCCTGCCCCCATGCGCACGTGTGCACACACACACCCACACACATCTCACTGTTCACATATATATATATCAGCACATAGAAATATACACCATTCACATATAGAAATGCTATATATGCATGAGTTTGACAGCAAAACAACCCTCCTCCCAGCTTGTAGACGGGAAAATCAAAGCTTAAAGAACTTAAAAAGCTAATGGTTACATAGAATTCAGTTATAATAATGCTGGAATTTAGCAGAGGTATATGTGTTTAAAAATAGTCTCATTCAAGGCCAGGCATGGTGGCTCATGCCTATAATCTCAGCACTTTGGGAGGCCAAGATGGGAGGATCACTTGAGGCAAGGACTTCAAGACCAGCCTGTGCAACATAGCGAGACCTCATCTCCAAAAAAATTTTTTTTAATTAGCGAGGCCTGGTGGCCTGAGCCTGCCGTCCTAGCTACTAAAGGGGCTGAGGCAGGAGGATCTCTTGAGTTCAGGAGCTGGAGGTTACAGTGAGCCGTGATCGTACCACTGCACTCTATCGTCGGTGACAAAGCAAGACCCTATCTCAGAATAAAATAAAACAGTCTCATTCATGGCTGCTAAATATGATTTCTGATTTATGGAAAGTTCTGACCTGGAAAAATTACAAAGCCAGTTGCTATGGATTGAATTGTATACATGAAATTCATATGCTGAAGCCCTACTCTTCCAGGTGCTGGTATTTGGAGGTGTGGCCTTTGGGAGGTAATCAGGGTTGGATGAGGTCATGAAGCTGGGGCTGTCATGCTGGGATTAGTGCCCTTATTAGAAAAGACACCAAAGAGCTCATTCTCTCTCTCTCTCCTCACTATGTGAGCAATAACTAAAAGGCAGCTGTCTGTAAGACAGGAAAAGAGTCCTTATCCCAAAGTGAACACTGCTGGACCTTGATCTTGGACTTTGCACCCTTCAGAACTCTGAGAAAATAAAGGTCTGTAGTTTAAGCCACCCAGTCTATGAAATTTTGTTACAGCAGACCAAGCTGGCTCAGGTACTGGGGTCAAGAGCCTCTACTTCATGTTCTTACAACATCCTGAACTTCCTGTATCATAACATGCATCATTTTATTGTTAGCATTGTTAGTTCTACTTCCTAGCTACATGCCCTGGGGCAAATTACTTAAAATTTCCCTCTGCCTCTGTTTTCTTTTCCAGACAATGGGGGTAATAATGGAATCTTTCTCCTAGGACCTTCCTGCATCTGTGTAATGATTATCTTATCATAATAATTAGGCAATTGAATACATGACTTCACCTAGAACAGTATCTGGCAACATAGAAAATACTTAATAGGGATGACAAGATGATGTTCTTGTTGTTTTTGCTGTTGTCTATTTGACCAACTTATAAACTTCATAAGGGCCCAGAGACCTCTATTATCTTGCTCACAATTGTTACCCTATGAACAAACTAGCATGGCACATAAATAAATCTTTGCTAAATAAACAACTAGGTGATGAGAAAGGACAAAATGATTCAGTGAGACGGCAAACATTTTCAGGAAGTACATACTGTACCTATACATAGAAACAAAAGCTATTTTCTTAGATATTGTAACCAGTAATTTATAAGTTGCAATTTAATTGATTCAACACACAGCCAAGAAGATGAGGAAAGAATGGTAGAGTATAATATTCTTTGAACAGTTTTCCTGTGCATAGTAAAATACCCATGGAAGAATTGTCGGGGGTGTGCTCCATTCTAAAGCTCATTAAAGCTGCTTGAACAACCATTGCACAGGTTTTGCTTTTTCATTTAATTTTAATAAAATATTTTACTGGAGGAAACTTTGGGGTGTAATAGCAATGAAGTGTGCCTACTGCTTTAGGTGACATTTCATTTCATTTGTGGACACCTGTGGAGATGAATAGACTAATCTCAATGCCTGGGAATTTGGCTTGCCGGTTGTCCGAAAATGAAATGTCATGTACAGAAACTTATTTTTTATTGTTTAATTTCCAACTGTCTGCTAAGCAAATCAGAATGACAAAGACAACAGCTATTTCAAGATAAGGCACCACATGCATTATAGAAAATGCATCTCATTTGGAACTTTAGTCCTGTTCTTGATGAAAGACCAATGAAAATGTGAAATTTAAAATATTCCCCATTGCTTCCTGAGCACGGGTGATAATGAGCCTTTAATTTTGTTTTGACTGAAATCGTAAAGCAAAGCCATGGATATATTGTACAGTTGTGCCTCACACTCCACATAAACAATCCACATCTCTAGGCAAACCTTTTATAGCCTAAATAAGTCTGGGAGACAATGAGAGCAGTAAGTAAGTTAGATTTAAACATGAGATGGTGATCTGTAGCTGGAGGAAGCCAGAGCAGACAGAGAGCCTGTTCATTCTATTACCAGAACCACAACTGACTGTTTTTCAACCTTTTCGTATATCTCAAAACATCAGAGCATAATTCCCACCTTGGACTAAATCATCTGAAGAGATTTGGCAATGTTGCCCTGTTCCTCTGAAGGATAAAGAAGCTTCCCAATTCTATGAGTTATCTTCCCAAAATGAGAAGGGAAAAAATTCTTTTCTGGTCTATTCTCAGTAGCCTCCAAGGCTACTTACAAGATAAAGCTTCTCAGAGATTTAGATCACAGCTATTTTTATTAGATAATATCCATGTGTCATCTGTGTCAGAACCCACCACACTTGCTCCCATGGATAAGAAGGAAAGAACTAATATGTATGAAATCACTTTGTATGTTTGTTTGGGCAGGTCAAGTAAGGTTAGAGAGAGAACCAATAAATTTTATTTACATTATCTCGTGCAAATCCATAGCACCCATCACTAGAGTCTCCACGCATCGAACCTCTGACCGGCAAAAGCAAAAGTTAAGGTAATTAGGTAAATTTCTGATAATGTTGCTTAATTTCTTCATGTAAAACCCTTCCATCATTGTACATGTATTCATTCAGTGGCATTATCCTGTAGCTCTGACTATGCCACATTGGAGATTGTTTCACAAGATGTATTGCCTTGTTTTGTCTTTTCTTTTTCTTTCTTTTTTTTTTTTTTTTTGAGATGGAGTCTTGCTCTGTCACCCAGGCTGGAGTGCAGTAGGGCAATCTCAGCTCACTGCAAGCTCTGCCTTCCTGGGTTCACAGCATTCTCCTGCCTCTGCCTCCTGAGTAGCTAGGACTACAGGCACCCACCACCATGCCCAGCTAATTTTTTGTATTTTTAGTAGAGACAGTGTTTCACCGTGTTAGCCAGGATGGTCTCGATCTCCTGACCTCATGATCCACCCACCTCAGCCTCCCAAAGTGCTGGGATTACAGGCGTGAGCCCCTGTGCCCTGCCTGCCTTGTCTTTTCTAACATTTTCCTCTTCCCCTGGGTGCTACCATCTACTAGTGTGGCTTTAAATATTATCTCTATGCAGATGACACTTCAGCTTATATCTCTCTGACTTCTGCTTGAGTTCCAGACTTAAATATCCTTACTTGATTTATTCATTAGGATAAAGAATAAAAATCTTAAACATAAATATTTTCAAAACAGAACTCTTCATTTCCATCTTACACCTATATCTCTTACAAGCATCCACTCACTTGCTCAAGCCCCAGATCTACGATTCATCCTTGATCATTTATTTCCCCATCAACAATCCCTGTTAGCCTGGCCTCTGAAATAAACAAGTAAAAACACAAATTAAAAGTATAATTAACATAGTGATATGTGTCATGTAGACTGTGACATGTTGTGAGGGTGTTATGAGAGGGAGTGACAGGGTGATCAGGAAAACCCTTTTTGGGAAGGTGATAGGATTTGGCTGTGTCCCCACCTGAAGCTCATCTTGAGTTCCCAGGTGTAGTGGGGGGGACCCGGTGAGAGGTAATTGAATCAAGGGGGCAGGTCTTTCCCTTGCTGTTCTCATGGTAGTGAATAAGTCTCATGAGATCTGATGACTTTATAAGGTGGAGTTTCCCTGCACAAGTTCCCTCTTTGCCTGCTGTCATCCATGTAAGACGTGACTTGCTCCTTCTTGCCTTTCACCATTATTGTGAGGCCTCCCCAGCCATGTGGAAGTGTGAGTTCATTAAACCTTTTTCCTGTATAAATTACCCAGTCTTTATCAGCAGCATGAAAACGGAGTAATACATAAGGTGACAATTCTGTGTTCTGGATGTCAGAATGCACATGTCCATGCAAAGATCGAGGGACCATTTCAGGCAGAAGGAACAGCTAGAACAATGACTCTAAAGCAAGAAAGAAGGCAGTTTGAATGATGCAGGGAAAAGCTTAAGCCCTGGTTAGATGGGGAGATAGGGTCAACTTGTATAAGACATACAAAGCCAAAAGGAGTTTGGAGTTTAAGTGCAATAGCAAGTCATTGAAATGATTTAACCTGCAGAGTGATATGATTTATTTAATTCTTCAAAGATCATTCAAGATCCTTGGGCAACATGAACAAAATTAATTTACATCCTTCTGCCAACATCACCACTACACCCAGATACTATTGATCCTATTGAAAACACATAGGAATGCTGGGTTAAAGTATGGAGCAATAATACAGAATAAAATTCTACACTCAGAAGAAGGAAGTAAGAAGAAAATAAAAGGAAAGAGAGGAAAGGAGGAAATCTTTGAGAAATCAGAATAAAAAAAAACTCAAAACAAGACTGGTAATTCTCACAACTGATGAGAGAAGAATCTCAGAGGGTATGAGTAGGATATCAGCTCTGAATGGGATTTACACCATACGTAAGCAATGCAAGCAAAGGAGACGTGGGTCTGGGGCACTGAGAGGCAAGAAGCTGGAAATAAGAAGCTGGAAAACCGTCTAGAGAGAGGTTCCTCAAAGGACTGCTCTGTCTGGATAAAGACAACTGTAAACACTCTACCCACCAGCTGAGGGAAGGGAAAAGGAATCACAGGGAATCTGAATGGAAAACAAAATCTCCTGTGAAATTGAAAGCCCACAGCCAGATACGGTATCAGAAGTTACAAAGTCTAACCCGTTTAACAAACTCAAACCAAGAGAATATTCTAAAAACTGCTCCTGCAGTAGAGAAACCCTAAAATTTACTTGCAAAAGCAAATGCAAAATTGAGCCATGAGGGAGGGCATGATTTACATAGGAAAACAACCCCAGTTTAGCAGGAGCTAACAGCAAAAACTACAAACAGCACAAGAAATGAAACCACTTGGAGGAGAATCAGCAGACACAACAATCGGGAGGCGCAACACTGAATTCCAAAGTAGCTGATCAAACAATCTGAAAGAGATTATCAAATAAGTATGGAAAGTAAAATGAAAGAGCTGGGCTATGAATAAAGGAGAGGCAAGTCAAAAATAAAAACAAAACATGTGACTGTAGGTAATTAACATTAAAACTATCATTAAAATGTAAAAATTCAATGAGTAGGTTAAGTAGCAGATGAAAACCAGCTCTAGAGAAAACCATTATGGAAAACAGTATGGCGATTCCTCAAGGATCTAGAACTAGATGTACCATATGACCCAGCCATCCCATTACTGGGGATATACCCAAAGGATTATAAATCATGCTGCTATAAAGACACATGCACACATATGTTCATTGCGGCACTATTCACAATAGCAAAGACTTGGAATCAACCCAAATGTCCATCAGTGACAGACTGGATTAAGAAAATGTGGCACATATACACCATGGAATACTATGCAGCCATAAAAAAGGATGAGTTTGTGTCCTTTGTAGGGACATGGATGCAGCTGGAAACCATCATTCTTAGCAAACTATCACAAGAACAGAAAACCAAACACCGCATGTTCTCACTCATAGGTGGGAACTGAACAATGAGATCACTTGGACTCAGGAAGGGGAACATCACACACCGGGGCCTATCATGGGGAGGGGGGAGGGGGGAGGGATTGCATTGGGAGTTATACCTGATGTAAATGACGAGTGGTTGGGTGCTGACGAGTTGATGGGTGCAGCACAGCAACATGGCACAAGTATACATATGTAACAAGCCTGCACGTTATGCACATGTACCCTAGAACTTAAAGTATAATAATAATAAAAAATAAAATAAAATAAAATAAAATTCAGTCAAAAAAAAAAAAAAAGAAAATCAGTAAACTACAAGACGTATTTGAGGAAGTAACACAAAATGCAATGCAATCCAATACAAACAAATATGAAATAGGCAAGGGGGATTAAGGAAGGGGAAAAATAGAAGAAAACATTCAACATGTATTCAACACAATAGGAAGAAGTAGAGAATAGTGAAAATAAACAGTACAGTACACCGCTGAGCACAGTAGCTCATGCCTATAATCCCAGCACTTTGGCAGGCCGAGGTAGGTGGATCACGAGGTCAGGAGATCGAGACTATCCTGGCTAACACAGTGAAACCCTGTCTATACTAAAAATACAAAAAATTAGCCAGGCGTGGTGGCAGGCACATGTAGTCCCAGCTACTCAGGAGGCTGAGGCAGAAGAATGGCGTGAACCTGGGAGGCGGAGCTTGCAGTGAGCCGAGATCACCACTGCACTCCAGACTGGGAGAGAGAACAAGACTCTGTCTCCAAAAAAAAAAAAAAAACACTACAGTATTTAGGTCTGCCTAATCACAGTATTCTGCAATCCTGGACATAAGGTTTGGTCCAAGGGTGAACACATATCCAAACAAGTCCAAATAAAATCCTCCCACCATCCCCCAGGAGAGATATGTGATGTTGGGAGCCTTAAGATCTTTTCACTTGGCCAGGCTCAGTGGTTCATACCTGTAATCCCAGTGCTTTGGGAGGCTGAGGTGGGAGGATCACTTGGGGCTAAAAGTTCAAGACCAACCTGGGCAACATAGTGAGATTCTGTCTCTATTCTTAAAAAAGAAAATTAATAAATAAAATTTTAATAAGGATCTTTTCAGTGGGTTGCTGAACTTCGTGGTAAGATACAAAGTCAGGGAAAGGGTCTTGTGCTTTGGGTGGTGGGGTTAGAGAAAGGAGCACTGCACCATGGAATGAAAAACTTTTCTAGCTCCTTAGCGTTTCCCCCTACACACACTCATTTTCTTCATTCCTTATGCAAGCCATGTCCCGGGAGAAAGGAAAACATTTTTTCTTAGCACCCACTCAACCAGACACTTTCCTAGGCAGTGGGAATGATAACCTGAATAAGACCTGATCCATGGCGAACCTGAGTGCCAGGGGCTGGACGGGGCTGGACGGGGCTGGACGGGGCTGGACCCCACGTCTCCTGATGTCAAATCCAGGGCTTCTCCTGCTCTCTTCTTCCCTCCTAATTTTACAGCACTGTGTACCAGACCAGGTGCGACAGTGATTGAGAGCTAAGTAAAGGCATTTTAACCTTCGAGAGACCCTGGTTGGAGTTCAACATGAAATGAAATGCACCAGCGTCCCTCTGGTAGCCAGAGTCTCTGGCCGTGCTATTGTAGCAGAAGCTTCTCATTTGGAACAGCTCGGACTCCCTGGGCTCTTTGAAAGGATTGGTGGGGATGAGTTTCTATGTTTTACAATTGCGAAAAAAAATCCTCTGCTCACAGCCTAAGGGAGAGTGGAGTGGAGTTCGGGTTGAGGGCCAAATAATCATGCACAGGACACGCAGCCAGAGTGCCTGGGATGCCAGAGGGGGGCCTGTTGAGCGATTAGGACAGGGCAGCAGACACAGTGATTAAATGGAGAGAAGGGGTTGCTGAAAATGAAAGAAAATGCTGCAACATGCAAAAGCATGGCCATGCTACACCACAGACAGAATGGATTAAATAATCAACGTAAATCCTTTTGCATCTGGGTGAAACCCAAGTGAAACCAAGTAAATTAGCTCAAAAGGTTTCTGGACCAGCAACTTACCTTCAAGGCTGTTCAATATAAGTTGTTCTTTCTCCCTTAACTTCACTGTAGACAGGGTAACTTTTTCCTGATTCACTTAGGACAGTCCCGGCTTACACTTTCCGTCTCAGTTTAGCTCTTTCAGCATTTGTCCGAGATTTGTAAAGGAAAGTATGATGGTTAATAGTCGCAGTACAGTTAGCCAGGATGGGCTCAGCAGACTTCTGGGGCGGATGCTGTGATGTCATTCCAGAGTCTGCTCAAGACTGAAGGACTAGTCCACCAGCTGCAGCTACGGCTTCTGGCAGAGAGCCCCAGCTGTCAGCCCTCATCGGAATTGCCTCAAATGAAGAGTGTCATCTCACCCACGACCATGCCCTCTTCCCAGGGCGCCCACACCCAAGAACTGGTTTGTAGGGAGGTATAAAAGTCTGGCCCCTAGTGTGTCTAGAGCTGGCCATGTTGTTGGTCTCTTTTGAGGCTGAATCATAGGCTGTGATGGTTAATATCGAGTGTCAGCTTGATTGAATTGAAGGATGCAAAGTATTGTTCCCAGGTGTGTCTGGGAGGGTGTTGTCAAAGGAGATCAACATGTGAGTCAGCGGACTGCGAGAGGCAGACCCACCCTCAATCCGGGTGGGCACCATCTAATCAGCTGCTAGAATAAAGCAGGCCAAAAAAGGTGGAAAGAGCAGACTTGCTGAGTCTTCCGGCCTTCATCTTTCTCTCATGAGAAAGATGCTTCCTACCCTTGAATATCAGACTCCAAGCTCTTCAGCTTTTGGACTCTTGGACTTAGACCAGCGGTTTGCCAGGGACTCTCGAGCCTTCGGCCACAGACTGAAGGTTACATTGTCGACTTCCATACTTTTGAGGTTTGGGGACTTGAACTGGCTTCTTTGCTCCTCAGCTTGCAGACAGCCTATTGTGGGACTTCACCTTTTGATCTTGTGAGTTCATTCTCCCTAATAAACTCCCCTTCATATATACATCTATCCTATTCATTCTGTCCCTCTAGCAAACCCTGACTAATGCATAAGCCAACTTCTCTTCCTGCCCCATCCTTCTTCCCTTCCCCTTCCAGAGGTGGTATTCCCAAGACCACTCCCTAACAAACCTCCTGTCCACCACTCTCCATCTCCAAATCTGCTTCCTGAGTAGGCCACAGCCTGTGATAATTGCCACTTGGTGCCTTCACTTTTTTTTGTTGTTTTTTTTTTTTTTGAGACAGGCTGTCCATCTGTTGCCCAGGCTGAAGTGCATTGGTGTGGTCACAGCTCACTGCAGCCTCAGCCTCCTGGGTTAAGTGATCCTCCTCCCTCAACCTCCTGAGTAGATGGCACCATAGGTGTGCACCACTACACCTGGCTAATTTTTTAAATTTTTGTAGAGACAGGATCTTGCTATGTTGCTCAGGCTGGTCTCAAGCTCTTGGTCTCAAGCGATCCTCCTGCCTCCCTCTCCCTAAATACTAGAAATACAGGCATGAGTCACTGTTCCTGGTGGTGCTTTCACTTTCTGCTGTGAACTTGTCTAGTGGTATATGAAACAAGAGCAGTCAACTGAGTTCCCACTCTTGTTAAACCAGAGGATGCCCAGGGATAACCGACCTCACTTTTCCCAACCTTATCTAGACATACTATGTGGTAGACAACAATGTGATGTCCAGCTACCTCTTCAGAGGAGGACTTGAGGAGGAGGCTGAGGCAGGAGGATCGCCTGAGCCTGGGAGGCCAAGGTTGCAGTGAGCTATCGTCATGTCACTGCACGGCACATACCCCACTGTGGGCGGTACAGAGACAGCCTCTGGCCAAGACTTTGTCATGCCTATATCACCCCTGGACATCTTTCGCTGCCCAACCCTGCTTCTTCTCTTCCACAGGTATTGGTGCCAAATAAACCTCTTGGGTCCCAAACTTCTCAGCATCTGCCTCCGGAGAATCCAACCTGCAACACAACTTAACTAACACTTTCTTTTCCAGGACAGCTTATGGGGTGCTCCCTTCGCAGAGAAAGTGTGCTAGCAGCTACAGGCAGCACACTCTTTTTATCTGGGATAATGGTGAGAGAAGATTTGGTGCTGTGGCCCCTGCTGGTCCCTTGATGTACCAGTCAACTGTAGTGACTTCAATTTGAGATGCCTGAAGACAGCAGGCTGCCATTCAGTGCTATCAGTGGAAAACACAGGATATTTTAGTCTAGGTATGTATACAATATTTATGGGAAACAGAGGTCGAGCATTCCTCCCACATAGCATATGAAAAAGAGTCTAAATGCTCTTGCAACAGCAGTTTTAACATTAATGGTATGCTGTATAAATCGACAACTATTAAATAATGTTATTTGGTAACACGTTTTAACTTTGCAAAAAACGTTTTGGCATTAATGGGCTCAAAAAGTGAAAGGAAATGTGTAACGGACAATCAAATACTTTGTTCATGAGAATGTTAATGACAAACCTATAAATTCCAAAATGTTTGTCAACACTTACCCTGGGGGCCATATGACATCACTGACCACATGAAAAATAGAAGACAGGAATCTGCTGAAGTATTAGTATCTACTCTCAAATACTGTGCATGAACGCGAGGACTTGACACGTGCAGACGAGCAAAGTATCCTGTGAAGCATGGCTTTTCATTTGGATCAAATGACTGCCTCTCTAAATCTGCACTCTGTGTCTCTTGTACACATACAAAAAGTGAAGTTGATGGGGTTCAGGGCATGCTACTCCAAACTATGGCTCCTTGGCATACTGAATATTTTAAACTGAAGAAATCTGAGGAAAACAGCAGGAGCAGGAAGGTGTCTCTGACTTTCCCCCAGCCTTCTTCCCTGAAGTGGTTCATAAAACCTAGGAAATATTTTCTGACCTTCCCCTGAAAGAGGTCATAGACTTTCATGTAAGACGTGCCCTCCCTATGCCAGGAAGAAAGGAACATCCTTATCTCTGAAAACAAAAGGTCACAGACGGGAAACTGAACAAACCGGCCTTGCTAAGTTTCCCCAGTTTATAATGATTATGTCATACTCTTCACCCTATTTATCTACGAGTCTCCTCTCTTCATCAAAACCAGCATAAAAATACACAGGTTTAAAAAATACACAAGTTTAACTGTTTCTTCAGGTATTTATTTGCTTACGAAATACATTTCATGTAAAATGTATGTTAAATAAACATGTAAGCTTTCCTCTGGTTCATCTGTCTTTTGTTATAGGGGCCTCAGCCATGAACGTAAGCTGTAGAGAGGAAAAGCAGGTCTCCTCCCCTGCAAAGCGATAGATGGTAAGGTGCCGGATCCAACGACAGAAAAGAAGTTTCAAACAATTAAATGATGCCACTTTTATAGAAATGGAGTCAGATGCTTCAAATTGGAAAACAGTTACTTTCAACAATGATTCCTTTTTTTTCATCCAATTCATGGTATCAAAGTAAAACATTTGGAATTTTATTTTGCTGATGGTAAAAACATCTGACATTACTAGAGTGAGATGTCATTGTAAATCCAGTTAAATGAATCAGTGCTATCATAAATTGTTTTTAAAATTTCAAACTAAAGTTATCTTTGCATCGTAATTAAGTACAAATTTTGGTATAGCACAGTGTCATTGTAAAAGCATGTTTTTTCTAAAGAGTTATGGAGCAGAAATGTACTTGGAATTAGATGTTGTGCAACATGATTGGTACTTGTACTCAAACAAGTAGTGATAATCTACCAATCAAAATGGTAGCAGTCACTAAGAATTTATCAATAATATATATACGCATACACCTAAAATATCTATAGTTTTTGCAAAAATATGATTTTAAATATAAGGCAGTATCATGTGTTTTTCTCTCTTTGCTGTCTGCCATAAGGAGAATTTCAGAAATATTTGAGCCTTTGCAGAAATAATTTGTAAATCAATCTAAGTATCTTTTTGTTGAATTCTTTTTAAAACTTAGCTCTCTAAATCTGGGCTGAATTTGTCCAAATCAGTTAGAAATCTTTTATCAACATTTTCAATGAATGGAATTTCGAAAAACTTCAGCTTTCCACATGTTTAGACAATTGGGATTATTAGTAGCAAGTCTTAAAAACAAGAAGACACCAAAGGGTATCCCCACCAAATGTGAAGAAACTAAACAAATAAAGTACGTTAAAGAGAGTGTATTCTCAATCTTGATGTGGTCTACAGAGAAGGTTCCTTTCAAATGTATTAGTCATTAAATGCAAATTTGAAGAAAATATTGGACAATTTTATTTAAAATTTTAACATAGCAAGACCATATAAGGAAAAGAAAACATTCTTTAGAAAAATAGAATGACATGGTATTCGAGACAAATGTGTTTTTAAAAAATGACTAAAGGGGTAATTATTCTGATTACATTATTTTAAAAGTTCTACTTTTTAATATATGTAAAGAAGTTTCAAAAGTTTTCTTTGGTGTACACAGATATATGTTATTCTACTTTCTAGAAAAAAATGTTTTTGAAATAGTGTTTAAATATAATCATTTGGCAGATCCATCAATACAATAAAAATGTATTTATCAATTAGTAAATAAATATTTCAAAAAAGATACCAGGATTTTTAGCACTTCCTTTCACTCTTAAAAGTGTCCTGATTTGAAAGATGAATTCTATGGTATCAACTTAAAAATCACAAATTGAGAAAGGAGACTTTATTTGTTATAAAGAGTCACAGCCTGCAGTGTGGCCATTCTGACAGGCTGAGAACTGTAGCTTCTGTGAGAGGCCTCTGTCAGTTAGCAGGTAGTCTGAGGGAGGGAAGGATAAGACATACATGTTGTTGAACACGTTGGCCAAATATATGTATATATTCAACAGGTTATAGGAGCAGATATACAGTCTTTCATCCAGATATTCATGAAGGGGGAACAAGGCATGCATACTGAATAAACATGCATGTTACATGCATCTCATGTTTCCTCTGGGTGGAGACTTAACATCGAAATATATTACAATAAGCCCTATGTGTCAAAAGGTGACGCAGGGAAAGGAAGGCACTCAAATGCACAGCATCTGTAACCCGGCCAGAACTAGTCCATCTGTAGGTGGTCTCTTATCAGAAGAAAGATACTGAAACCAGTCTTTCATTCAATCAAAGCTGTAGTTCTGGCTTGTGGAGCAGGGGGCCTCAGTCAGCTCTGCTGGTGGATGAGCTGCAATTTTTTAATATTGCTTATCTCAAAGCCAGTGCCTGTTTAGCTGCTAGAGAAAAAGAAAAACCTTGTGGCAATTGGAATATAGTTTCTTCTTTAACTGTAGGAGTCCATGACTTAACCATGGCCTTCGGTCCTGTTTATAATGTGGTATCTCATTGTGAACCAAGAGTCTGTTCTGACAGTCTCGTGATCTCTATTTTAACATTAAATGCTGGTAAGATGTTATGTCTAAACCACAAAAGGGAGGGAAGATAAAGAGGTGAGTCTGACCTCTTGTCCTGTGATGGCCAGAAACTCAGTTTTTAAAAGGTTTCTCTGGGGTCCTCTTGGCCAAGAGGCAGCCTGTTCAATCGACGGGGGGGGGGCTTAGGATTTTAGTTTCAGTTCTTAATAATCATACTAGTTATACAGTCATCAGACTCACCACACCCCAAAGAAAATGAATGTTCTGTGGTTCCCCTTTCTAGGGTCTCAGAGGATCAAAGTTTCCCCAGGTTGAAAGGGCTCTCAAAAAAAGGTATGTTAATTCTCTTGAAGTTTCCAAATGTCAGTGTACCTGGGGATTTCCTCGAGGGCCTGTTATGCAAATTCCTGGTCCCTGGTAACAAGATTTGTGATGTAAGTCAAGGATGGGGCCCAGGAGTCTGTATTTTTTCCAAGACCTCACCCTCTCCCCAAGGGATTTCTTGAGAGACGTACCTGGTCAATTCTGAAATCAACTTCTATATATAAGCTTTTCTTGGCATAGAGTAGAAATCTATATCCCTAAAGTATCACCCTCTAGTTCTAACAGTCACATAGAAAAAAATGGATTTCTCTTCCCCATGATAGACCTTTAAGTATGGGAGATGACTGTCATCACTTCCAGAGTTTTGTTTAATTCAGCCCAGCTACTTCAGTCATTTCAACTCTTCTTCAATACACAACACATACACACACATAAACTCATGCAAGGTTACTGAGGATAAAACGTATGCCAGCAAATACAGATTAGGGTGATATGACTCAGGAACAATGTGTGTGAAAAAGTTTAAAGATTTTAGCAGATAGTAAACTCAGTATGCATCAACAGTATGAATCATTACAAGAAGAGTAGGAGAAGGAGCAGGAGAGGAGGAAAAAGAAGACAGAAAAAGGAAGAACAATAAAAAAATCTCTGCCTCTGGTTGTTGATGGTATCAAATGAGATGTTGATTATGCAGACTTCCCCTAATGTACTCTGCTGTCATGTACATTTCTTTGATCAAATATCTTCCACTTTCCAGAATACCAGCTCCACTCCTCCCCCAAAGCAACGAGCTATTTTCAAAATCATTTATCTTTCAAGATTCAGCTCAGACATCAAGTCCTCAACTGCCCCGGGATAACTTACCTCTCTCTCCTTTGAACTCCCAGTGTTCCTTACACAGCTCATCATACTCAATTGTTTACACATGGCTTACTGCACCTACGCCTTCTAATATGCTGCCTGCATGATTTCCTTAGATATTATTCTTATTGTTTTGTGTCTATCTGTCCTAGAATATGAGCTTCATGAGGGCAGCTTCTGCCTTTTTTAATGCTATATCTCTGGTGCCTGGAGGAGTGCCTGGCACATAGTGAGCACTCCTGGGGAAGATAATTAAAAACGAAATGTCCCCTTAACCCAGAAAGGCTTTCTACAAAGGTAAAAGGAAAACAGTTTTATTATTAAATAAGCATTAAACCAGAAAGTGATGCACATTACAGGCAATCTGCTAAAGAAATGGCAAAGACCAGAAAGAATTCTCACTCTTGTATAGCTAAGTGGATACAACCCACTACCATTAGTTAGACTTTGCAATTTGGAGTCAGACAACAACTGAAGTTAGACCCCTCTCCTCTTAGGAAACCAGAAGCTAAAGCCTCAGCTTCCTTGATGATTACATTTAGAAGGGATGACACCCAGGTCCTTGAGGAAACACTCCAGATTGTGAGGTAGCCCAGAGGTTTATTTAGCCACTAAAAAGATTCACTTACATAGAAAAGGGCAGGGAAACCATTCTGAAACAGAAAAAAGGAGTGGAGAAATTTCTTCACTCATTTTTGACAGGAAGATTTAAGCTTCTCATCTTACATTTTTATTTACTCTTTCTGCACTTAATCACTACATGTTGAAAAAGTAAAAACTAAAATCAGATGGTTTTCCCTGTAATTAACTATAAACACCTAAGGGCAAGAGCTATGTCTTATTTTCCTACACAACACCAATATAGTGTGCACTCAACAAATGTCTGTGGAAAGAAGGAAAGAAAGAAAAGAGAAAAGGAAGGAAGGAAGGAAGAAAGGAAGAAAGGAAGGAAGGAAGGAGAAAGATTATTTTGACAACTGTAAAATGATCTCCACATTAAGAACTAAACATTAAGGGAAGATAATCAAATACCAGACAGATAAGCTGGGCCTATCATAAGAATCATTGACTCTTTGTAAACCATCTCTACATGTACATTTAGTTATGCATTGGGTAATGGTTGAAGTAGATATCTAGGGTCCTTTCCAAAACTGGATTCTACAATTCCCGGGTCATGGGCTTGGCTTATCTCCAGTTGGCCTGCTTTTGTAATTGCCTAGTGGGTTCTTCTTGTCTACTGCCCAGATAGAGCTGGTTTATGAAGGCAGGGGAATTGCAATAGAGAAAGAATTTTACACATGTAGAGCCAGCTAAACAGGACACAGGAATTTATTATTACTCAAATCAGTCTCCTTGGAAATTCAAAGGCTAGGGTTTTTCAAGGATAAAGAGATGGGGGCACAGTTAGGCAATGGGTGCTTGCTGCTGATTGGTTGGGGGTACAATCATAAAAGTGTGGGAAATGGTCCTCATGCACTGAGTCGCTTCTGGGTGGGGCCACAGGAGCAATTAGTGGGTCCAGGTGGAACCAACAGTGTCAGACATGCATAAAACTTGAAAAGACATCTCAAAAGCCAATCTTAGGTTCTACAATAGTGATGTTGTCTGCAGGAGTAATTGGGAAGTTGCATACCCTGTGACCTCTGGAATAATGGCTGGCAATCGTTTATGTCTACACCTTAGCAGAATTCAGGCTCCTATCCTCCTCCTAGCCTGGTAGTCTCTCATTAGCTTTACAAAGGTGGTTAAGTTTGCAAGGAAGGTATTATCATTTAACCTATAAACTAAATGTCTCCCAAAGCTAGGTAGACCCAAGCCCAGGAATAATTAAGGGCAGTTTGAAGGCTAAAGGCAAGATAGGGGTTGGTTAAATCAGATCTCTTTCACTGCCATAATTTTCTCACTGTTAACAATTTTTGCAAGGAAGGTTTCACTTCTCTCTCCTTCTCCACCTCCGAAGCTCCCCCCTCTTAAGTAGAGAGAATTCATTCGCACGTTTTTCAGAGCTCTGCACTGTAATTCATTCAGAGCCAGAACTTTCGGCTCATTTACAGCGGATGCATGCTCTCGCATAATCTCTACACCCATCTTGGGCTTCAATTTTCTCTTAACAATGTTCATTCTACCCTATTCAGTCCAAAGATCACTCTCCTTGACAGAGAAGACAGGACTAAATGGGAGGAAAGGAGTTCTGTTTTCTTCACATCATCCATCAACATCACACCACTGGCCTCAGGCAGCGAGCCTCTTCCTCCCTTATTCTTGCTCTAAATTTAAGAGCTCTCCGTTATCTTTACTTTTTCTTTTCTCTAAGCCTCAGCTCACTCTGGTCTTTGGTCCTTCTGATCTATTACTGGTCCTTGCCTTTCTTTCACATAATCTTTGGCAGCGTGCCTCTTTCCACTTTTTGGCACGTCTTTTTAAAACTCCGAGTTTCTCAGTGGGAGTGTGCAGCCACCTTGGCTCTGAATGTCTTTTCCTTTTGTCTGCAGCATGAACAACATGTGTGATTGCAAAGATAGAATTATAATTTTGAAAGCTTACCAATTCTTTTGAGTTTCCTCTTGAGAAATAGAATTAAAACAATCTTTTCTTGAATTCATTAAAACCTGCCTTCTCCAATTGTTGAGTATCTATCTTAGCATTCCAAGCCTTCTCCCTGCTTGGCTAGCACAAACCTTAAAAAGACACACGCACTTCCTCAAAAGATTCCTTTGTACCATAGAAGTGAAGTGCAGGAGGCAAAAAGACCCAACGGTTTTTTCTGACAATGGTCTCTGTAAAACATCTCAAGAAATCAATTAAAGAGGATGGTAGTAAACTTGAAATAAAAGGGAAAATTACTAAAGATATTGTGGTGGTAGAATTGATCATCCCTGCCAATCAATTATGCAGGGATAATTACGAGAAGAGAGGACGACTGTTGAGGCCTGCACGTATACATGGCCAGGTGATCTAGAAAATGGTGATAAGGTAGGAAGAAAGAAGGACCAACATTTTTAGTAATGAAGAGAGGAGTTGAGAAAGTATCTTTTCATTTAAAAATAATATAGCATTTCCCTGCTGCTCTCCTACCTTGCATTCACATTTACCTTTTAAGAGCACTTATCCCATCAGTTTGTCTACCACCTATCCTATGAAGTAACGTGGAGATAAGAGGTTTGTCTATGGTTTCAACATTAGTGAGTGGCAGAGCTACATTCTCATATCTTCCAGAAACCCAGTGGTTCCCCTTTTCCAAAATGCTATGGCTCATGGCATTGCTAACCATCTGCAGGGATTAAAGGACAGGCATTGCCAACTCCCTTTTTGCCTGTAAAGGGGCAAAGCCAGCCCTTTGGTTTGCATCAGCAGCTGCTGTTGGCGGGGCTTGGGGTTATTCATAACTGATTAGCTTAATATGATATCCTTATCCCAGGAATCTTTCTATCCTCAATTACCACACCTGGGGTTGGCCAATTAACTGGGACAAATTCCAAAACATTGAGAGAAGTTCTGTTCCAGGGTGTTTCTACTCTCCTATATCTTGTCTCCCACTTCCGAGCAGCAACCACACTAGTCTTCTCTCTCTCTCTCCCTCTCTCTCTCTCTCTTTCTGTCTCTGTGTGTGTGTGTGTGTGTGTGTGTGTTCTGAGGTGAGCAGGCCTATAAGAACCTACTCCCAAAGGCCAAGAAAGGTGAGGAGCTGAAGAAGCTGACAAATCCAGATTCTCAGAATGAAATACTTAATAGGGATTTATGAAGAGAAGCCATATCTCAAGTGGCTGCGAATGGTGGATCCCTACACTACACTGTTACCCCACAGACCCAGGGCTTACAAATCACAGGGAATTTGCCTAAGGGGAAGATGTATGTGTTCACGATAACATCAAGGTTATTTTGACTTAAGGGCAGCAATTATTGGTAATTACACACTCTTAACAGTAGATAAAATAGAAATTTTAGAGGCATTTTCAGAACTGGGATTAATCAGAAGTCAACATATCAGATTAGTATACAAGATGGAGTTACTCTAGCCTCTATATTCTCCCTCCTCAATGTCCCCTAAACACATGCTCACCACCATCACCGCACCACTGTGGCTTGCTTTAAATGTCCCCGCACCCAATCCTTCACCAACCACCACCATACTTATTTCTTTCCATCTGTAAAAAATTTCCTCTTTTATCAAATCCATTCATTTACCAAATACTTATTGAATCACTGCTACGTGCTAGGCACCGTTCACGAAACTGGGCATACAGCATTGAACAAAACAATGTCCCTGAGCTCATGGAATTTTATTCTATAGTCTTTGAAACTCTTTATTGACCACACCAAATCTCCCTTCCTCGGAAATACTACAAATTTTGTCTTTATGGCTACATCACCATCAATGTATTTACACAGGCTAGAAATACGAAACTCATCTTCGATTCGTCAGTCTCCATCTATATCTAGTCATTCACAAAGTCCCCTGTTTTTTAATATCCTGAGAATTCCACATGCTCATTCTTTTGTCCCCATCCATACTCTCACGGCTGTAGCTCAGGACTCTCATCATGGGTCACCTTGAACTGATGTAATCACCTCCAGCCTTCTAGCAGATTGCCCTGCTTCTGGGCTTTCCTCCCTCAAACCTATCTTTCTTGGGTCCACTCACGATTTATTTAAAATAAAAAGCTAAATCTAATCAGGTCCATGCCCCGCTTATAACCTTTTAAAAGTTCAAGCTACTTGATATGGTACCAAAAGCTGTTTGTGTTATGTTTCTTGTCTCATTGCTTTGCATAGTTTCTATCTCATTTTTCCCACTCTCTCTCTCTCTCTCTGTGTGTGTGTGTGTGTGTGTGTGTGTGTGTGACTAACTCATACTAGAGTTCTTTAGTGGCTGGTTTGTACAATGTTGTAGTCTCCATGCCTAGCACAGTGCCTGGCCTATATTAGTTCCTTACTAGAGTTTGAGTTGAACTGGCTTTTTGCTATTGTTTTGAATTTCTTTGTGTCTTTGATCTTAAGCTTTCATATGTCTGTGTCTTTCTTCTTCAGCTGCAGAGTGTGTTCCTTGTGGGGATAATTAGGGTTATTTACAAATGTTCTTGTTCTCTTCCTCCTTTGTACATTGCAGAAAATTGTAGGATTTTCTTTCCCACACTTTTAAAATTAGGAATAGCCACATGATTTGTTCTGGCCAATGACATGTGAACGGAAGTAGCATGTGTCATTTCCTGGAGAAAGCATTTCATTGCCTCGCACAGAATACTGCCACTATCTCCTCCTCTTGGTGTATGGAAAGCATAAGAACAAACAGAGCCTTTCTCAGTCCTTGACTGACTAAGGTGAGCAGAGGCTTCTGCTGACCTGTGCATGAAGTGCAGCATGGGCAAGAAACAAGTGTTGCTAATCCAAGGAGAAGTGGGGGCTGCTTTTTGTAGTCACCATAACCTAACCTATTCCGACCGCTCCATTGCCTGAGGACAGGACCTGTACCACTTAACTTTGTGTCTTCATTGTGCCACATTTAAAACAAACTCTAGACATATATTTAAATGTTGATTTCTGATTTTTTTAAATTTACAATGTCCAATTTCAAATATCCCTCTCCCATCAGTTTCTGCTCTCTCTATACTAAAGCACAATTTCTACTCATTTTAGCTCAACTATGCTTTCTAAAACATAGAAATTTCTAATCAGTTCATAATCTGGTGGCGGTCACTGGTGTAACGTTTTGTAGAGAACGAAATGTCACCCCCCGATGACTGACGATGATTCCTTCAGCTCAGCTGTGGTCAGTGTCCTCCAGGGACGGTGAGAAGGACTGCTCGGAGCACATGCCCTGCAGCTGAGCAGCAAAGCAAAGGGGTTGTAATAAATCAGCTTCCTAGGGGAGGTGCGTTGCAGTGCAGCTCTCCCTGTAGCCTCTGTCCCAGCAGATGGCACAATAACATGGCAATAAATGTCAGGAAAATGCTTCTCCCATATGCCTTTATAGGCCTTAAAAAAAAAAAAAAAAACTTCACTTTTGAGCATGTAATTCTGTAAGCAGAAAAAAATAATAATCCTCTGTGATCCTTTTTAAACTCTATTGTTAAACAAGGGAACATTTTTAAAGAGAGGGAGGAATTCCAAATCAGAGCCCCTTCCTTAAAGGAATGCCTAATATGTATTTATTCTCTCTGCAATCCTCATGGTAACTGGAGAGGCATATTCTTTCTCCATATATAAATTTTATTATACCTCACTCCAATATTATTTCATGCACATCAGCATGGCGCTAGTTTCTAGATGTGCTAGTCCACTGAGTTATTAAAAAAGAAGAGCCCACAACTTTCTATTTTCTTCAACCTGCTGATAGTTCTAACACAATTCCTTTTCCTTCCTCTGGCAGCCACACTTCCAAACACATCCTCTCATAGCTGGACAAACAAGTCCAGCTAATTACAACCTATCTGCTTAATACCCTGAAATTTAAAATTGAGCTTGTAGGCACTGTTTTTATGCTTACATGTTTTTAAAAATTAGAAGTTTTTAGCCAGAGTTATCACAGAAATTTGAATTTTAACTTGAAATTTTCGGCTTTATAAATGTCAAGGATTTTACTTCAAAATATGTCTACATTTACTATAACTACAACGTAATTTTTCTAAAGATACTTTCTGAAAGACAACCAAATCTTGAAATTAAATATGTGGCCTTCTTGATTTTTAAAAAATCAGTCTAAAGAAAAAAATGCAACGTTTCCTTTGAACATAAAGTATCTAGGGACCACAAGAAATGTCTCTAGTGTGAAAACATACAAAACATGTACAAAAAATGTGAGTTCTCAGGCCTATCCTGTGAATGGAATAAGATCTCCTGACCTGTATTATCTACAACTGTTAGCAGCAGTGAATCCGTACTGGTCTGTCCCAACGTTAATTCTTGCCTCCTCAGAAGAAATTCAACCAAGGGGCATAAGGCAGAGAGATTGAGACAAGTTTTAAAGCAGGAGTGAGAGTTGATTAAAAAGTATTAGAGGCCTGGCACGGTGGCTCATGCCTGTAATCCCAGCACTTTGGGAGGCCGAGGCGGGCGGATCACCTGAGGTCAGGAGTTCCAGACCAGCCTGACCAACATGGAGAAACCCCGTCTCCACTAAAAATACAAAATTAGCCGGGCATGGTGGCACATGCCTGTAATCCCAGCTACTCGGGAGGCTGAAGCAGGAGAATCACTTGAACCCGGGAGGCAGAGGTTGGGTGAGCCGAGATCGAGCCATTGTACTCTAGCCTGGGTAACAAGAGCGAAACTCCGTCTCAAAAAAAAAAAAATTAGAGCAGGAATGAAAGGAAGTCACGTACACTTGGAAGAAGGCCAAGTGAGCAACTTGGGAGATCGGGTGCATGGTTTGGCCTTTGACTTGAGGTTTTATATGTTGGCAGTCTTCTGGGGTCAACGATTTCCCTGGGGTGGGCTGTCTGCATGCGCAGTGGCCAGCCAGCACTTGGGAGGCACCGCAAGCCCAACGTGTTTACTGGAGTCATGCATATACTTACTTGAGGCGTTCTTCCCTTACCAGTTGAATGTTCCTGGAAGGTCACGTATCAGTTAAACTTTGCCTTTTTGCCTCTTAATGCACATGCTTGAGCTTTCTCGCCCAAATTCTGAGATCTTATCAGAAGCTGCTGACCACCGGTTTCAGGTGTTCCTATCTATTGGGAGACTGCCTTTCCCTGGCATGGGCTGCAACCAATTATTATTTTAGAGAGTCAGCTTAACAATTGGCTGACCGGCCGGGTGCAGTGGCTCATACCTCTAATCCTAGCACTTTGGGATGCTGAGGCGGGCGGATCACCTGAGGTCAGGAGTTTGAGACCAGCCTGGCCAACATGGCAAAACCCTGTCTCTACTGAAAATACAAAAATGAGCCGGGCGTGCTGGCGGGCGGGTGCCTGTAATCCCAGCTACTTGGGAGGCTGAGGCAGGAGAACCTCTTGAACCCGGGCGGCAGAGGTTGCAGTGAGCCGAGGTCGTGCCACTGCACTCCAGTCTGGGCAACAGAGTGAGACTCTGTCTCAAAAGAAAAGAAACAACAAAAAACACTTGGCTGACCATCACCTGATGGTTGCCTGACATTCCTGGTGGGGGGCGGGGTCTCTCCTGGCCTGCTTCTATGTGCCTATCTACTATAATATAACTAAGCCCAGTAGCAGAGGAAATCGTTTATTTTGTTAAAATAGGCCACTGGGTAGAGGTTGTTGCTTTGCACATTTTAAGATCTATCAACATAATACCAAGAACAAACCATGAAGGAAAAAGTGGTAAATCCAAACACAAAAGTGTTTAAAAGTTTATTACATATTTTATTACACATCTGCATTGCCTAAGGTTTCTATAACACACACCCTACATTGGAATGATCTGTTTCTTATTTTTATTTTCTACAAAAAAAAAAAAAGGGATGTTAAAATTAAGTATAGAAATGGTGGAACTTTGGGATTTCCTGTCCAGAGTTATCTACGAGTCAGGTTTTATTCCAGCTGATTCAACATGGCAGATTAAATGTGAAAAGTAAAGTGGTGGGCTCCCTTAGGCAGCAACTCTTGCTTCTTTCCTGGTTACCTCTGCCTACATAGATAATTGATCAAGAAAGATGCTTACACCCCCACACATATTCTAGATAGTTTTGGTCATAAAGTCACAAGTTTCCATATCTGCACAATTTTTAAAAGATAGAACTACACATTTGCACAAAATCTTTGGGAGTCGGGGGTAGGTCAGGCAGTGGAGGAGAAACTGACACCAACTTCCCTGAGAGCTTCCAAAGTAAGAAAGCATCCCTTTTTCCTACATCAACTCCTGGTTGCATGCTGGAAAATGCAGCAAGTGAGGCACACCAAGCATAGACACAAAAATTGGAACGCGACCGTAAGGTAGCCAGGCCGGCAGGTGTAGGGCCAAAATGGCTGCACGCCACCACAGTAAAATGTCTACTACAGCCGCACATTGACAATCAGTTCGGTGATGTTTCCAACACGGGCTGGGGGATTGAGTTTCCCCCATATAAGGCAATGACAAGGATTTCAAATGGACCAAACATTTTATATTAGCGTCAACAGCATGAACACAGCTTCATCTGGCAGAGGAGACGCAACCAAGAATATCTGCATTATTTACTCCAGAGACATTGCCTGACGCCATCTGTTCTCTGTCACCTCCCACCCATCAATGTGGCGCTTTCCTAGCGCACCCTTGCCCAGCTCTGTGAACCCCTCAGTGATGTATTTTGGCCCAAGAATTTCAAATCCCCATGTTTTCCTGAATAAAGAGATTTGGAAAGTTCATTTCAACAGAGTGATTGGTAACACAGAAGATCTCTTAATGCCGCAAAGTATTATTAGTTGTCCAGCTGCAAAGATGATTTGTTGTGTTTACCTTTATTCTAGGATTGAATACAATGCTTTCGCTATACAATGTGGTGGCTGGGGGATGGTGAGGCGGAGGGGACAGAGGGACTGAGCTAGAGTGCACAGCATAGAAAATCAATACTCTTACACTCCAGGGTCTGTGAACTGGTTCAAGGTCACAGAAGTGAATAAGAAAGCCAACTAACTAGCAGTAGGAAATAGGTTGCACAGAGCAAAGAAAAAACAAATTTCTGAAACACCTACAAACCACATATGATGTCTATATTTGTGTCTAGCTGACTTGTGTACAAACATTGGCCTTTCTGGAGATAAACTGTCCCCCTCTGAAAATTACGGTAACACTATTAGTAAGTCAAGACCAAAACAAGAGCCAACAGTCATGACAGTACTATATTTCATCTATATGGCCGGGAAAGGGGAATTAAAATGAGGCCCTTCAAGAGAGAAAACCCCAATAACTTTTCATTAAAAATAAAAATGACCGATTTGTACAAGAGTAGTTCACAATTTATTTATAAATTTGTTTAAAAGAATATAAGACATTTTTTCTTTTGTGCATATTTGTACCGCAGATTAAGAAAGTAGGGATTAAAATCTAAAAAGACCCCCAAAGCTTTCCAAAACCTGATCTGAGAATCAGATAAGAATGTGTCACTTAGAAAGACAAGCCTAATGCGAGCATTGGGGATACCATTAGGAGATATACCTAATGTAACTGACGAGTTAATGGGTGCAGCACACCAACACGGCACATGTACACATATGTAATAAACCTGCACGTTGTGCACATGTACCCTACAACTTAAAGTATAATAAAAAAGAAAAAAAAATTTCATAAAGAAAAAAAAGAATTCATGGGGCAGAAAATGTAAGGGGTTCTGGAAACAGAGACTTTGAAAGTCCAGAAATGAGCTATAAATAAACTGCTGCTAAAAAAAAAAAAAAAAAAAAAAAAGACAAGCCTGTAGCACCCATAGCTCTGATTAACCTGAAAGCATCAAGCGACTTCCTCTTTTTCTACCTTACCAACATTAATTATACTTCCAATTAGAAAAATAATGTAGCATTTCCCTGGCAGTAGAGATTACATGAGTTCAGTAATCAGCTCCTCCAAACATGCATAATGAGGACAGGGAGAAGCCAGTCACTCCTGACTGCACGGTCAAGTGTGTGGGCAGTTGAAATCAAGGTAAAAACAGTGAAGCTGAACAAAATCACTTTAAGAAAAAGCATCTCATGAGGCTTTTCGAGGTCAGTTGATGAAGGCCAGATAGGAGTCAATATTTTCTCATATACCCTGGAAGAAAAAGAAAACGAAAATAACCACAAGCAGCAAAATAAAAGTCAAAGCCTTTGTAGTCAAAAATGAAGTTCCTACAAAGAACGCTCTTACTGCATCAAGCTAAAATGACCATTTTTAAAAATTAACAACTGAAATGACCATCGAAACTATTTTCTTTCAAGTCACATTGCATTTGATTCCCAAAATAGTCTTGGTCAATAATGTAATAGTTTGTCAAGTGATGTCTTATTGGCTGCGTTCTTAGACTCACAGAGGTCACAAATAATATAGTTCGAAAATGTTGTCACCCACCTCCACAGTTACAGCCAGGACAGGAAGAACACATGTGGAACAGAGCAATTTAAATGGAAATGTCTCAAGTAGGGTTACGCTGTATTATGCAGGAGAAAGGTGACTTCTAAGAGGACCTTGAGGTAGGGAGATAGACTAATGAGTCTCCACTCACACCATGTACAAGGGTCAAGAGACCTCCATCAAGCCTTCCGCAGTGCTGGGCCACGTTATGTATGGAATACACACTATTGCTGTTTCTTCTAACACTTGGGGAAATTAAAATCTCAGGCTGCCTCATTGGTCATAGGAAATGCTTAACTGCCCTTGAAGACATAGGATTAAGAGTTTCCAGAGCATCCCAAAGAGCCTCACCTGCTGTATCAGAGGAAATATCATTTAAACGGATTTTTTTAAGTGACCCATCTTAGGTGCCTCAAAAAAACTAATAGAGGACCCTAGAAAAATCGAAATGTATTTTTTTACATATAAAAGCAATTATTGAAGAATAAATGTATATGTAAAGAAATATGAGAAATCTGATTTAAAGTAACAATGATTAAAAAATAAAAATCAGTCCACCTAACATACACACTTACTGGGGGCCTACTGCTTAAGTGTCTATATGACATTTCAAGAAGCCGCTGCTTCTTTACATGGCTTGGTTTTATCATAATTTCTGCCTTCCTCCTTTTTTTCTCTGGCTCTGACTTTTTACTGGTTCTGCTATTTCCTCCAAGCCTCTGTAAATTGAGGCATAACTTTCCTCTTTCATTCCTTGGAGAAGCTCAGTCCTCATCTATCAGTCTTTAAATGGTGACATATCCTTAATTTAATAGTAATTATAATATATTAATATAAGTTGTTAATCTATACATTAATTGCGTCCACTTGTTATTAGCTAAACATGTCCTAAATAAAAGTTTAATTTATGTCCTCTCTTCTTACTTTTGTATGATATTCTTTTTTTTTTTTTTTTTTTTTTTTTGAGACGGAGTCTCGCTCTGTCGCCCAGGCTGGGGTGCAGAGGCCGGATCTCAGCTCACTGCAAGCTCCGCCTCCCAGGTTTACGCCATTCTCCTGCCTCAGCCTCCCGAGGAGCTGGGACTACACGCGCCCGCCACCTCGCCCGGCTAGATTTTGTATTTTTTAGTAGAGACGGGGTTTCACCGTGTTAGCCAGGATGGTCTCGATCTCCTGACCTCGTGATCCGCCCGTCTCAGCCTCCCAAAGAGCTGGGATTACAGGCTTGAGCCACTGCGCCCGGCTTGTATGATATTCTTTTATGAACAGATGTTTTAAAATTTAATGTAGGTACGGTTACTTTTTTGGTTTTTTTTTCCTTGGTTTATACCTTGGGTCTTACAAAATCCTTTCTCAGCTCTATTTTATAAATAGCCTGTCTTATTTTCTAAAATGTAAAAGTCTTCCCTCCTATTTAGAAGCTTTAATCCACTTAGAAATGTTATGAATTATGTCGGGACCTAATTCCATGTAAGTACTCAATGGTCCCAACAGCATTTGTTGAAAAGTCTGTTTTCCCCCAGTGATGTGCTCTACCCCTTCTGTCATACAAAAAAATTTAAAAATTCAGAAATGTTGGGTGTGCTGGTGCCAACTGCATACCACACTAAATACACAATTAAGTTCCCATCTATACTTCTTTGTCTTTAGGAGTGAATTGGTTACTCTTGGTTCTTTGCTTTGATTACAATTTATTTGAATCTATAACTTATTTGAGAGCTCATTCCTATCGATTAACAAGGTATAACTCTTCATTTATTTATTCCACAATATCTTTCTACAAAATTTTTAGAATTTTTTTTCTTTTTTTTCTTTTTTTGAGAAGGAGTCTCGCTCTGCCACCCAGGCTGGAGTGCAGTGTAGCCATCTCAGCTCACTGCAAGCTCCGCCTCCTGGGTTCATGCCATTCTCCTGCCTCAGCCTCCCGAGTAGCTGGGACTACAGGCACCCACCACCACGCCCAGATAATTTTTTTTGAATTTTTAGTAGAGACGAGGTTTCACCATGTTAGCCAGGATCATCTCGATCTCCTGACCTCGTGATCTGCCCGCCTCAGCCTCCCAAAGTGCTGGGATTACAGGTGTGAACCACCATGCCCAGCCAATTTTAGAATTTTTTAAAAAGGGTCATGCATATCTTTGATTGGATCTTTTAATTAGATTTATTTATTCCTAATGTGTAGAAACGTAGTTTTTACATATTGATCTTACATCTACCAACATTGCCAAGCATTTTTTCCTTCTAATAATTTGAATGTAAATTCTTTTGGATTTTATGTCAATAATTGCATCATCTGTGATTTATAAAGGTTTTTTCCCCCTTTTCAATCTTTATATCTCTTATTTAACAGAAATATTTTTAATGTTTTTTATTATTATACAGTTTTGATCCCTTTATGAGGCAAAGAAATTTCCCTTCTATTCCTAGTTTGCTGGAAGATTTTACCATGAGTATTGTAATTTAGCAAATGCTTTTTCTGTACTCATTGAGATGATCATATGGAGTTTCTTTTATAATTTATGAGGTGAATTATCTCAGTAGGTTTTTTGTTTTGTTTGCAATAAGCCAAGCTTGCAATTCTGGCATAAATCCTATCTCATCAGGGTATGTTATGCTTTTTCATATTTATCCTGTCAAAATCTTGTGGTTGTTTTGAATCTATGTTTATAAGTGATACTGAGTCTATTTTTTTTCTATACAGTCTTTGTCTAATTTTAATTCAAAGTCACATTTACCTGCTTAATCATTTTGAATAATACTTCCTTCTTTTTAATCAGAAAAACTTTCTAGACATTTGAAATAATTTGTTCCTTGAAAGTTTAATAGAATTTTGCTCTAATATGTATAGGCCTGGTCTTTGTTTAATGGGAAGACAGTAAGACATTGCTGTTGATAGTGTTTGTATCACTTTGCATGTCCACCAATGAGTGTAAAGTACCCTTTTCCCCACAGCCTTGCTGACAGAGTATATCGTCAATCTTTTAGGGTTCCTTTGCCAAATAATTGACAAGAAATGGCATTTTGGTCTAATTCTTTTTCAAGTCTGCTTGGTTGTCTTTCATTGTCTCTTATTTTTTGCTCATTATTTCAAATTCAATTTTTATTTCATCAAATGTTTTTTAAATTCAGTATCTAATCATTTTAGCACATGAAATCATCTGGCCCTCAGTCTGTCTGTTGTGTTTGTGATGTTGAATCACAACCACTTGTTTCCTTGCGTGTGCGGTAAGTTCCAGTTATTGTTTTATGCCTGGGATACGTCAGTGAACACAACAATCCAATGGCCCCGCCCTTGTAGAACGTGGAACATACATCAGTCACCACAGGGAGAGGTGAAGAGTAAACAGTCAACAAAACGTACAAGAAATTATGTTTTAAAAGTATGTTAGAAGTTGAAGAGTGCTATAGAAAAAGGGAGGGGAGCCTAGAAAGGGAACTGCAGGAGCCAGAGTGAGAGGACAGGCAGCAGCTTTAACTAGGATGTCAAAGTAACTTCACTGAGACCGTGGAATTCAAGAAAGTAAATGAAGGAGGACAAACCATATGGATATTGTGGAGAATAGTATAGACAGAGCAGCCAGTGTCTCAGCAAGAAAGCTGGTGTGGCTAGAGAGAAAAATGAAGAAGGAGAGCCAGAGGCCTAAGAAGGGGTCTGGATCATGCAGCACCTGGTAGACTGCTGGAAGGACTTCGGCTTTTACTAAAAGTGATTTGGGGGGTGGTGGAAGCCATTGGAGGGGTATTGCAGAGACAGAATCTGACTTCTGTCACTCTTGTATTGAGAGCAGACTGTAGGTAAGTAATTGTGGAAGGAAGGAAACTGTCTAGGAGACTACTACAAGTATCTGGATGAGCACTGAGAGAGGCTGGAAGCAGGATAATGATGATGAGGATGGTGAGAAGCTGTTGAATTGGATGTATGGGGAAGGAAGAGTCAAGAGGATTTGTTGGCTAGCCGTGTGGGTGTGAGAGAGAGACTGCACCATTATGGAAACAGGAAAATGTGCAGATAGAGCACTGGGGTAAAGGGGATCAAAGGTTAGATTTTAGACATGTTAAGGCTGAAATGTGTATTACATATCTTGGATAAGTAGAGATGTGTGGGGTAGGCAACTGGGTACACAAGTCTGGACTTTGGAGGAAGGGGTCTGGGCTTGAAATAGAAACTTGGGAGTCATGAACATATAGTGAGCGTCTAATTTCATAAGAATGAAAGAGGTCATCAAGGTATTAAGTGAACATCAGTTCAGAAAGTGGTCCAAAGTAGATCCCGGAGGCACTTCACTGTTGAGAGGGCAGGAAGATGCAAGGAGTTCAGCAAAGAGGAATGAAAAGGGGTTATCACAGAGGTATATGAAAACCCAAGAGAGTACAGTGTCCCAGAAGGTAAGTAAAGAAACGGTTTCAAAGAAGAGGGAGTGATTCACCGTGACAAAGAATGGCGAGCAGTCAAAAGATGAAGATTGAGAAATAATCATTGGATTTTGCAATGTGAACATTTTTAGTGACCACGAAAAGAACATTCTTTTTGATGGGTAGATTCTAAAACCTGATAAGAGTGGGTTTAAGAAAAAATAAAGAAATTAGAGATAGCAGGGATAGGCACCTTTTAATGTTTTAGTCTGAAGGAGGACAGAGAAACAGGGCAGTAGCAAGAGTTCGGAAATGTGCTATCAACAGAATTGATCATTGATTTATATTTTATGCTGATGGAAGTGTTCTAGTTGAGATGGAACATTCAGCAATTCAGTAGAGAGGAGAGAGTATTATTAGAACAAAGTCCTCCAGGAGGTGGAGAAGATAAATCATAAAGCAAAGCAAGCACAGAAGTGCAGATGTCTGGAGGTCAATAGAGGTGAAGGTGGGCGCCTGAGGAACTTCCCAGATGTCTTCTTTTAAGTAAGGAAAGCACTGATAAGCCCTTTGGACTTGGATATGCCCATCCTACTAAAAATTTCACCCAATCATCCTCACTATTACATCATGAGAAAACAATGCTCCTCTCTTTGATCTGTGAGGAATCTAAGTAGAGATTTGTGGCTCACTAAGGCCTGCCAATAGTCATTGGTGAGCCAGATTGCCACATCCTCACATCCTCAGAAGCCTATGTGATATCCATTTACGCCCTCCCATCATCTTCCCCTCAGCCGCAGATAGATACTTTCTAAGTTTTAAGAGCATTTCCATAGAGAAGAAATGACAACCATACAGCGTGTTTCCAAGCCCTGACAAAATCTAAAGTCCAATCGTGTTTCACAACTAAGTTATATAAGCTTGGATAATGTCTTCAACTCACAATGGCCCATTTTCCACATGACTCCTACTCACATATTGTTACAAGACAGTATGTGTACATTGCATCGCACAATGCAAAGATCCTGTGTTTCAGTTATTTTCTCTGTTCCATACTGTCCCTATTCTGAATGCCAGAGTGTAACAAATGAGTATATATTAGGGATAAATAGACACATCCAGGAAGCATTCTCTGCAAATTTGCTTATGTTCAATTATCTTAAATATGTATACATTTATAAAATCCATTCATCAATTTAAACTACTAGATTACCAGATGTCTTTCAAAGGTACATACTACAAGATTTCTAACAGATTGACTTCTCAAACATGATCGTTGGTCTGTCGAGTATTTATTAAAGGAAGATCTTCTCTAGACTTTCTAGGTCAGCAAGCACTTGATTATTTTGTTGTATTTTTACCAGTTTACAGATTTCTATCTGATGTGTGTGTATATAAAGGGAGTGAGTGTGAGAGAGAGAAGGCAGTTATGCACTTGGACTTCAACTAAACTGTAAGGCCTATGGTCTTTAGTTTTTGATTTTATACACATTGCAAACCTCACAATTATATATATTCCAAAGCTTTGGTGCTCATTCAATAATATATCATGCACACAAAATACATTAAACACATATTACAGCACAGTTGCAAGGTTTTCATCACAGAAATATGTAAGGATATTTCATTTTTTAAAAGTGCCTTTTGCTATAGGGTTTTTAAAAAATCATTTTGTAGTGAAAAATTAACTACTGGTTTCTTTGATGTGTTAGTTTGACTGAAAGAATGTATTACTAGAGAATGCGTATTATTTTTATAACCATATTTCATTTAAAATCTTTCTCAAAAAAAAAATGTTCATTTGTTTTTTTGTAGGTCTGGGCAAGGGATGATAAAAGCCTTAGAGTCCAGGCAATCATGCTGAAAACAAAGGGCAGGTGTCATTTTTTATTGTGATTGGCCAGAGCTGAAATCAGGACTTTCTCCCTCTCTCAGAAGCTATTGTGGAATTTACAGTAATCCCCCTGGCTGACTGCCCATCACACTGCTGAACAGCATAACAACAACAAAAACATAATATCTGGGGAGAAGGCCAAAACATATATTAAAAATTCTCATTGTTTTTATTCTTCAACATTCAAAGATGATTTTTTTAGGAGAAAAGAAAAAACTCACCCAGCTGTTACCGCTATTCATATTCCAACAGCCTCCAGATTGCTCGAGGCCACCTGGTTGACTTTTGCCTTGGAGTCGGTCCAGAAAAGCATTATTTACCCTTTAAAACAATGAAAAATGTGTGTGAGTAGAAAGCTTGCTGCAGGGCTGAGAGATTTCTGAGAACCTAATGTGTTGTGTGAACTGACCGTGGGGATAGCTTCCTGGCTTCAGCTTAGAATAAATCTACAGAAACTTCTCTTCATACTAAACATATGACACGCTATTAACCGCTCTTTACTGGAGATAGTGCCAATCTTGGCTCAAGCCAAAGGGGGTATGAATTCTTGACCTGAGAGTTTCAGGCACTCATCGCCTACCAGTTCAGCAAGACCCTAGTTCAAGGAAGAAACTACAGCCCTCAGAGTCATGCCAGGTATGAACCTCAGAGGCTGGAGAAAGACAGAAGCCTCAGCACGAACCAAAACATGAAGAACCACCAAAGATAGCTCTATGGCATTATTGCTGCAAGACAGATGTCCTTCCCATGTTCCCTGCACTCCACTGCCAGTCTTGCTAAAGTAAACCCCACACATGAAAAGCAGAAATGGAAGGTAGTAGGGTGATGGTTATATTATTCTATTTCTGGAGCTCGCTACCTGGTTGTTCACTTTATAATGAATCATTATAAATATCTGCTTTATGGAACTTTCTGTGTTTCATATTACAATTTTTAAATTTAAAATAATAAATCACAGGTAACACCATGCTCTGAGTTGCCCACGTATGGCTGAATAGAGTCAGGGACTTGGAAGCTGAAGAAATGGCACTGCAATAGGTACCCTATGATATCAACAGATTATTTAGGAAGTGCAGAAATAATTGTGTTTCTTGGAAGCAGAAACACAACGCCTGGTGCATAGCAGCAAATATACATTTATGGAAGGACGGAAGGCAGGAATCAGTCACAGGAGACTCTCGTTCAGTCATGAAGATAAGCAGAATGTGGTCATGGTGAGTGGCTACAGGCCGGTGACTGGGGAGGTTTGGGAACTTTGAGGAAAATAAACGCTGGGTGGCAAAGTCAAAGGCTGGAGGGGGTTTTTGTGTATCTGTGCTTGCTCAGTGCTAGCTAAGATGCCATCCGTGTGTGGGTTCAGTTGCTGTTTCTCAACAACTCTAGGTCCCATCGGGCTGTGGTTCCACCTCAGCTATTGTAAAGCTTCTTTCCTGTCTTACCATAAAATCCATCCAAGTGCCATATTCTAGTCAGCCTGTTTCACTGCCAAGCTCCATGTTTAAGTCACCTTCTCTGAATCTGTCAGTGTGCAGATAGAATAGTATCCAACTTCGCTGGAGACTTGACTATCAAGAAAAGGAAAATGACCCTGCTCCCCATTAAACAACACAACCACTGGTATCCTGGACTGCCTACACGCCTGGGGCTGTTCTTATCCAGTCTTTTTTGTCTTTAACAAAGATGGGCTTTCATTCAGCATCCTCCACCCCACACCCAAACCACTGCAAGGCTTGTTAGCTCTACCTCCTGAACACATCCTAAATTCACGCTTTCCTTTCCATGGATACCATTCTAGTTTAAATTACTATCTCCTCTTCACCTTGCTAGTGCTTTCACTCCCACCTTCCGTAATCTAGTCCCCATACAACAACCTTACTAGATTATGAAAGAAATCTTGTCTTCCTTTAGCTTAAAATTCTCCCATGACTTCCCATTGGTCTTAGAATAAAACTGGCTTATAAAATGTTGTGTTATCTTGCTCCTGCCTACCTTTCCTCCCTCACTGAGTATTATTCTCTTCTTCACTCACTATAATCCCATCACATGGGGCGACGTGTGGTGGCTCATGCCTGTAATCCCAGCGCTTTGGGAGGCCGAGGCGGGTGCATCACTTGAGGTCAGGAGACCAGCATGGCCAACCTGGCAAAACCCCTATCTCTACTAAAAATACAAAAATTAGCCCAGCACAGTGATGGACACCTGTAGTCTCAGCAACTCAGGAGGCTGAGGCAAGAGAATCACTTGAACCCGGGAGGCAGAGGTTGTAGTGAGTGGAGATGATGTCACTACACTCCAGCCTGGGTGACAGAGCAAAACTCTAAAAAAATAATAAAAATCAAAAATAAAATAAAATAACCATAAAATCCCATCACTTGGGACTCAAAAAGTCCAAGCTCATTTGCACTTGAGAGCTTCTGCGCTTGCTTCTCCCCTGTTCGTAGGCCATCTAAGTCCATGCATCTGCCCCCAGTCTCTATGTGGCTGGTTCTTCCTTTTCCTTTGATGTCACCTCTGCAGTGAGGCTTTCCTAAGTAACCTATCACCTCCAGTTTCTTCCTTAATATCCCCTTGTGATATGGTCCTCACAGTACACATCACCATCTGAAATAACAGTGCCTTTGATTGTGGACTTCCATTTCTCTCCTCCAGATTATAATTTCCACATGGTCAGGGACCCCTTCTGCCATGTTTTGCCCTATTCCCGGGACCTAGAACTAAACCTTTATGGAACGTGACCTGATAATGTAGTTACTGAATGAACAAATCTTCCTGGCACATGTTCTTTACCCCTGAAAACAACATGGATGATGAGTGCAGACTGCAAAACAGCTCACTGGCAATTGCTCTCAATTCACTCAAACCCTGCGAAGACCGATGCCTTGTCACGAAGACATAAGGTAATGTGATTCACTTTTGAGCGTCAGTTACTAAGAGGACATCAGAGTGGTTGAGTACTCTTTGATGCTATAGGAGTGTCCTCAACTTGCCTATGTCCATGGCAGTGTGAGTCAGCCAGAGATAATGGGGGGAAAAGAGTTTGCTTCTCTCAATTCCTATCAAGAATCTAAATGGGAGGGAAAAGAACCAATTTCTATTTTTGTTGAATAGTTTTAGAAAGTGCATACATGCTCCTGCGGTCAAAGTTGTGCTCTGGGTTTTCTTCTGAGGGTTAATTTGGATAAAAACTATTATTCAGGGATGCTTTAAGTTTGAATAAATCACTTCAGTTCATCCCAGTTTTCACCTCACGGCCCAAATCCTTTCAAGTCCTTGACCCCCATGCTCTCTCGTTTCTTGCCAGAGTTTCTACTTGTCTTCTCCTACTCAAATACTTACAACGGGTCAGGTCCAGGTGCACTCAAGCTCATTACAGGTTCATTGAAAAGCTTGTCAGGAATCTCACAGCTTTCTATTATAACACTCAGAGTTGAGTTTTCTGCAATGTGAACTTTTAAACTGTAGAAAGCACGTGGTCTTTTTGATGCCAATAAAACTGTGCCTCTGGAGAAAACCTAATTTACATCCCCTACACACATACTATATAGCTTGTGGTGTTGCCTTGAGTAAGAATGGACACGGCTATTTTATTAAGAGTTCATTGAATATGTAGTCTCACATGATAACATGGGAAAGCTCATGGCACGCTTTGAAGGCAATACAAATGTAAGCTCTTTTCAAAAATTGATGAAGAGCATAAAATATATATTTAATAACTTGATCAGAGACTTCAAAACTAATTACTGAGTTTATTATCTAGAAAAATCTCTTCTTGGATTAAATTTGGAGCTATACATTTATTGGATCTATTTAAGTAGAATCAAAAGAAAGAGAAAATAACATATAGAAATTAAACAGCCCCACCAATATTTAGGTATTCAATAATACGGAAATAAAGAATGAGAGCCAAGATTCCTATAACAAAAAAGTTATCTTTTCCACCTCTAATCAAATAGCTTGGGTGTTTATTAGGTGCCCATCAAAGATAAATATTTTAGCAATGGAGCCTATTAATGTGACACATCACTATGTTTAAGATGCTTAAAGTCTTACAGTTCAATTAATCCTCAGAAGTCCAGAGAAATAACTGGCTACTACTGGCAATCAGTTTATAAATACAATATCAAGGTTTTTTTTAAACAGAAAGTATTTTAAATTAAAAATAGGCCAGGTGCGGTGGCTCATGCCTGTAATCCCAGCACTTTGGGAAGCCAAGGCGGGCGGATCACCTGAGGTCAGGAGTTCAAGACCAGCCTGGCCAACAGGTGAAACCACATCTCCACTAAAAATACAAAAATTAGCCGGGCATGGTGGCATGTGCCTGTAATCCCAGCTATTCAGGAGGCTGAGGCAGGAGAATCACCTGAACCTGGGAGGCAGAGGTTGCAGTGAGCCAAGATCCCACCACTACACTCCCGCCTAGGCAACAGAGTGAGACTCTGTCTCAAATGAGAGAGAGAGAGAGAGAGAAAGAGAGAGAAGGAGGGAAGGAAGGAAAGAAAACAGTAATAAAATGACTAAATTATGGCCTACTTTATAATAAATAGTTAGCATCCTTCCCTACCACCATCTTATCCAACAATGTAGCCTAACCAACATATCAGAGTTTTGATATTTCCTTAAATAAGAGAAAAAATATATAACTCACATTTGTAGTTTTAAAACTATTTTGACTGGACTATGGGAACAACATAGGCCAGTCAAATAAATGTGAGGCCGCCGCCCACAGTTAGAGGCACCATCAGAATAGGGCACTTCCACTGAACGCTTTTTAAAGTCTCTCATTTAGAAAATGAAACCACCATAACTTAAAAACACACATTAGTGACAGTGAGAAGGTTAAATACATAAAAGAAGCCATTCACTATCAAAAGAATTTGTTCCTTTACATTGTGAAAACCCTTACATTCTTCTCCAAGATACTCAAGTACACCCCTAATGAACTCCAACAACACGTGTCCCCCCTAGAAATCTTAGCATAATAATGGCAGACAATATGGTGCTTATTAGCACTGTCCCAACAGTAACATGATATTTTACTAGGTATTCTTAAGTCTGACATTAGGATTAAGATAGAGAGTGCTCAGACTATTTGAAAATTACTTAATGGTTCTAAGATTTTTTTCTCTAATGTATTTGTCAATATTAAATAACTTTAATGAGTTTTTGTCTGAGCTTTTGTACTCAAGTATGGGTATCTGACCATCTATATTAACGTAATTATTCTAATTAAGTCTATAAATGGTACAGCATCATCTCAAATTAGGATGCTCTGTCCCATGGAAGGAAAATTAAACATACCTTAATTGAACACACAGCTTAAGAACATGATTCAGTTTCCTAATGTGAGTTTATGCCACCTATCCAAGAAAATTGGATATTTGTGTGCATGCACATATGTACACGTGTGTGTGCTCATATATGTAGCAGCTGGCATACCTCATACATACATCACATCTCAACAACAGATTTAAATGTAATACACATTCCAAAACCACAATAATAATGTTACTGTAATGTTTTCCTAAAACACTGTACAAACTTTGTAGGTAATTGATTTAACCAAGGATGCTTATTTTATTAGCCAGTTATACCTCCTGTGTTCAGTCTGCTGGACTTTGGCTCTTTCTTCCTCTTGCTGCTGCCGCTTAAGTTCCAGTAATTCACTCTAGGAACAATAAAAGTTTTAAAATATGGTTTTCAATTAACACGGTTGTACAGAAGACACCCAAATCAATTACATATTTAACCTCAACTGGTATTTCATTTTTGAAACTTTTACTTAAGTACTATTTGCATGTGAAATTATTTTCTTATATACATAGGTAGCAAATAACTGTGGCTTAGTCAAACAGAATTGCTCTGTGAGTGTAAAATCGCTAGATTAAAAGCCAATGTGCATGGTCAAGATAATAGACCAATAGGTACAACACAAACAGAGAAAAATACAATGTAAGTCAAATTCACCTATGTCTTACAGAGAAAAAATCAAATTAGTTCCTTCAGGAATATCACACAATACTATTTCTTGGTATTTCTCTAGCATTTCTTTCCTAATAAACTCATAGCAACTTACAAATAAATATTGGACTCAATCTTGTAGTACAATTCTCTTAATAAAACATTCTCTATCCTGGAGAATAAGCAATCACTTATTATTGGTTAGTTACTTCTTAATACCAGCAGAACTTTGAGATCTCTGGAGGAGATAGTTTGCTTCATATAAATCACATTATTATAACTACATCTTTAGCTTCCAACAGTCTGCTTATCTTCTGGGAAGATGCAACTTAACTTCCAGACCCAGTTACTATGTTTACAGTATTATACCAAAGAACCAATCCCAGGATTTCTCTAATACCCAACTGTCTACCCTAAGGCAGAATAAATTTTAATCCCATTTCAAAGACAAAAAAAATGCAAAGAGGAGAAAATTATTAGGCCCAAGTCATATACCAGTGCCTGAGTCAGAGAGACTTTCTGGTAGAGAAAATACTGTGTCTTAATCAACACATACCAATAAAAGGTTGCTATTGTTGTTTTAACTCCCAAACTTCCTTGATGAAAAGTATACAAAAAACTCAGAGTTCAGGTTGACATTTTATTAACTTTGTTCAAAGACCCTCCAATATTCCACAGTCCCCCAAAATAAAAAGACTTGTTTCTTATACTGTGATATTCCAAATAAATTGCTCATCAATCCCTAAAGCACATTACTTAACTCTAATTCCTACATAACACCAAGGGGAAATCATTGAATAATATTTGAGTTTTTGAATCAGTGAATAATATTTGCCCACTCGATAAGCAGTTATTATGCACCTAGCTGCCAAGTTTTATGCTCAAGTCTCACTCTTGTACAACAGGATCATTTTTTAGTCTACCAAGTATTAGTACTCCTTATCAGTACTACCAAGTATACCGATGTGAAAGAAGCTCCTGTCCTCTCCCTCGTCTCCACAATCATTTTCAATTCCTGCATGTGGTTTTGTCAGTAACTATCTTCTTCTCAATAGTATGCATGTTTATTCATTTCTTAATGTTTAAAAAACTGTATCGCCTTTTGACTACCTACAATGGAAAAAGATTGATGTCTCTATTACTACCTCCACCCCATCCCAACTTCCTCTCATAGTACACCCCCAGCCTCATTCTCTTACAACATTTCTTTTTTTTTTTTTTTTTTTTTTTTTTGTGAGACAGAGTCTCGCTCTGTCGCCCAGGCTGGAGTGCAGTGGCCAGATCTCAGCTCACTGCAAGCTCCGCCTCCCGGGTTCACGCCATTCTCCTGCCTCAGCCTCCCGAGTAGCTGGGACTACAGGCGCCCGCCACCTCGCCCGGCTAGTTTTTTGTATTTTTTTAGTAGAGACGGGGTTTCACCATGTTAGCCAGGATGGTCTCGATCTCCTGACCTCGTGATCCACCCGTCTCGGCCTCCCAAAGTGCTGGGATTACAGGCTTGAGCCACCGCGCCCGGCCAACATTTCTTTTTTTAACATTCAGTGTGGTGGGAGAGGGATCTAGAAATCCTATAGCTCCTCATTCAAGTTTCTAATTCATCCTCCTGTTTTCAAGTCTAGGCTTCAAAGGTACCAGGTGCCTCCGATTCCTGAACTTAACCAACTTCTGTCTTACTGCTTCTTGCAAATGAGTTCTGGCTTATCCTGCTCCACTAAATCAGTTACCACTGACCACCTAGTTCCAGATTTAAATTTTTGGCTTGTATCTTTGCTGCAGTCTACTAGTCTGTTCTTTTACTCTTGTTGGCTTATGGCTTTTTTAAAAAATTCCTGTATTTTTAGTGGTATATGGGGAAAGAGTGATAAAACATAAGCAAATGAAATGCTTTTGATGTGCAATGTTTAACCAGAAAACCTTAATATTTTCTAATATAAGTTTCACCAGAATTGTATTATTTGATCCTAACAACAACTGCAAAGGTAGGCAGGCAAACAAAGTATTATGTGGTAAATGAATGAGCAATATCATCCTCACCTTACAGATGAGGAAACGGGATCAGAGACAAGTTTTAGTAACTTGTCAAGAGCTAAATAGCTTATTAGTAGCAAAACAAGGACTGGGGCTTACATTTTCTTGTATCTAATAATCTTCTGCAGTATGCATTCAAAATAAATGGTTGGAATTGAGGATGTCTTCATGGTGGTTCATCATACTCAAGTATAAACAGTCACGTCCAGAACTATAAGACCCATTCGCATTCAAAAGCTTTAGCAGAATATGTGGTAACCCAAGCACAAATCTAAACCCTTCTTGCCAAAGGAGGCTGATTATTTTCACATTCATTAACCCTATTTCTCCAAGGACCAACTTCTGGTATCTGGCCCATTGTGAGTTTAATACAATGAACTCTGAACAAAGTAAACTCTCCTTAGTTCTGGAGTATGACAGAAAGACAAAAAAAGTATTTTATATATATATATATATATATATATATGCATATTATGACATGTCACTTTAAAATAATTTTAAGATAATTTTTTCAGACTTGGCAAAATGATCATGAAACTTGTCTGAGAAAAAAAAATGCAATCGTAGCCATAAAAAAATCCTGAAAAAGAAAACAAAAAAATGAGAAAGAACCAGCTTCATCAAACATTGAAAGACATCATATGAGAACACGTGGATGGGGACAACACACACTGGGGCCTGTTGGAGTGGAGGATGTAGGGGGAGGGAGAGCTAATGGATGCTGGGCTTAAAACCTAGGTATTGGGTTGATCTGTGCAGCAAACCACCATGGCACATGTTTACCTGTGTAACAAACCTGCACATCCTGCACATGAACCCCTGAATTTAAAAGTTGAAGAAAAAACATATCATAAAACTATAGTAATTAAAACAATTCGAGTCTAAGAAGAGACGTGATACATATGGAAATGTAGTTTATCATAGAGTTGTTGTGCTAAACCAGTGCAGGAGACAGAGTTTCATGAATGATGATGGACTAGCCAACTACTGTAAGAAAGATCAAAACTGGATCCTTAACTTTGATTAAATAAATTTTATAGAAGTCTAAGATTTGAGCCTAGACAATGGGAATAGAAGTTTTCAAAGGCGGCACAGGTGAATTTATTTATAAACTTGGAGTGAGGAAGTTCCAGAAGTTATAAAAAGAAAAAGACTGATAAATTTGGCTGCATGAAAATTCAAACCTTTCATTTGGAAAAAATACCATAAAATTTAAAAATGAACTGTTAATGAATGTTTAGGATACACAAAGGCTAATTCCATTTTCATTTATTCATTAGATATCTGAGTGTCTATTATGAGCCAGGCTTGCATCTACATGATAGGCTATAGTAGTGAACAAGATAGATGAGATCCTTGCTCCTTTAGAGTTTATGTTCTAGAGAAAGGCAACCCATAAACAAGTGAGAAAAATATCCAACCATAATCCCAGGCAGAGGATTAAAACACACTGATGTGAGATTTAGTGGCTCAGTGACTATTTTAGGTTGAGACTCAGGAAATGTCCCAGAAAGTGGGTAAGGACTTCACATACACCAATGAGGAAAAAACCACCAAACAGAAGAAGGGCCAAGGGATAGGAAGAGGCAGTTCACAGATAAACTACAGATTGCCTGTCCGTTCAAAATGGTCATTATCTTCACTCAAAATCAAAGAAAAATTAAAACTGAGACAAAATGTTTCTATTGCATTGAAGAAAATCAGAAAAGTTTGACAGAAAACACTCTGGTATAGCATCTAAATTAGTGAAACCGAATTTGGTTTTTGGAGGTCAATTCAGCAATAAGCATCAAAATGTAAGATGTATACGTCCCTTGCAGAAGTGTTCAAAGATGTATGTATATGAATATTCACAGTTATATTATTGAAACTGTAAAAGTTCAGGGAAAAATGTTAATGCCCACCAACAAAAAACTCGCATGATAAGTGAGACCATCAGCACAATGGAAGACAATGAAACAGCTACAAAGAATAAGATGGATGTTTTGTAAGGCAGAGTGGGGGCCTATGGAGAGATCTCTAAGATACATTAAGTGAGAGAAGATAGGTTCAGAGCCGTTTTCTTGGGATGCTTCTACATAAATAGAAAACACATACATTCATTCATTTCGACTTTTATATGCTGGTGTGTATCCAAAACATTTAATGAAAAACTACACAAGAAAATGTTAACTGTAATTAACACCGGGTAGCGGTGCTTGAAGTGTGAATGGGCAAGAAAAGGATGCTTTACTATCTTATATAGGTTTTGTTTATTAACTTTTGAACCATGTGTATATATGATTTCCTCATACCATCAGTAGGAATTTATTATCAGTGTGAGAGGCTATTTCTGTTTCCTTATACTTTCCTTTATTTAAAAATCCCAATAAATATGTAAATTTTAACACAGACAGATATAAAAGAGCAAAAAACTACATATGAAGCTAAGAACTGTTAGGGAGGAAGAAAAGAAGATGGGAAGAGAGCAATATACATCATCCTATTATGGAGGCAAGGAAAGGGGATAAGAGATAAAGACCAGGAAGGAAACGAGGACAGGAGCTGATGAGGCATCACCATGCAAGAACGTTGCTCCAGATGGCCGAAGGGAAGGTGCTGGCATCGCTGCACTCAGGATTATTATCCTATAACTAGCAAAGCATATTTACTAAGGAGAGGCTGGTTTTTCTTCCATACTAAGAAGGATAATTTCAGCTAATTAATTTGTTCTGCTGAACTGACAGCCACTGAGGATGTGTCTGCATGCCTTATAAGCATATTCTTGGTTCATTTACTGAGATCCCACACAGAAGTTCAATATCTAGAGTTAAGCAAATAAAAAATAAGTTGTTCTTGTTCCAAGGACCAAGCTTGGGACAAGAAAAGCATCAAAGCGCTCTAAGCAGGAGGACAATGACAGCAACATCTGAGACATTGTTAAGGCCTGGCCTACTCAATGCATATTGTCACACGCCAACCATTTTCCAGATACCTGGGTTCATGCTAAAGGTACAGATACCAGCACAGCTCCACCCTGAAGTAAATCACAGTATAATGAGGCAGACAGACCCAGAAACAACTCTGATACAAGGTAAAAAGAAATGCGCCACTAAACACAACTTTAAGCCACATGACACGGGAATACAAGGAAGGAATGCAAACAAGAGAAGGGTGTTCAACACTTTGTGTTCGTGCATTGTCTTATCACGGTGCTATGCAAACCCCTACATCCATACAGAGCTGCACATAAAGGAGGGTATGTTGGTGATATGATAAACAAAATACCATCTTAGAGATTGAAAGTATAGAACTTCCTATAAACATTGGCCAAGTGGTATATGGTAAATGAGGACAACACTGCAAAATAGCGCCACTGCCTGTGGCCACCCAATGCAGTGCTCACCCAAGAGGGCTGCTCTGCTGGGGAGCTGCAGGATGGCACCAATATCTCTGCTTGGAGCCCAAGCCAATAAGAAGAAGAAGAGGGGTCGCCATTTCCAGCAAGAGGTTGCAAACATCATTTCTCCAGGCTCCAATTGTCTGATGGTGCCCTGTTCTACAGAAGGATCAACTATACAACAGACAGTGGTGTGTAAGGCTGGATGCTTAAGAAACCTGACAAGGTTAGAGGGAAAGCATGCTCCAAAGCAAAGTTTCAGTGTGGTAACTGAAGATGAACATGGGGTCATTTTAAAATCATGTCTGAATCCCAGCAGAGTGTGTTCCGACATGGTTCAGCTTGACTGCTTTATGTAAACATGAAAATGCCATTGCCTGGCAGGACAAACTTCTCCCAGGAAAGCATGTTCTCTCAACACAACGAGAGGGAAAGGATAGTGGAAGCAGGAGAGTTGAGACCATGAAGTCATGAAGTTCAAGAATGCCTTCCTTTGAAGGTTTAACACAGAAGAGCTTTGAGGGGCGGGAGGAGAGTTTAACGAAGTCCTGGTTCTCAGGCATCCACAGTAATACCTTTGCCTTGAAGGAGAAAGATGGCCTTGGCTATCAAGAACGAGGAGAAAAGGCACCAGCTACCACCCAAAATTTACAGAGCACCAACCAAATGAAGGGAAATAAATACTAATGGGTGAAGCGGAGCTTTAAAATAACACAAGTCATGTACACTTTCCTCTTACTAGCTGTTGTTAGTTTTTAATTTTTAATTTTTTAATTGACAGTTTGTACATATTTATAGGATACAATTTGATATTTTGATACTATATATGTTGCAAAATGATCAAATCAGGGCACTTGGTGTGTACATGATCTCATGCATTTATCATTTATTTGTAGTGAGAATATTCCAAAGCCTCTTATCTAGCTATTTTGTAAGGCACACTATCTCACTGTCAACCACAGTCACTCCACTGTATAACAGAACATCAAAACGTATTCCTCTTATCTAATTGTAACTTTGTACTTGCTGTTGCTAGTTCTATCATTTTAACATAGAGAGAAATGAACTTCCAGTTACAATAATCATGGAATCACTGCTCTATATCTGCCACCTAAAAATATTTCCTGCACAAAATGCAAGGAGGAGGTAGGTTTCAAAACTTATCTGCACTCTATTTTATGATCTTTTTCATTTTCATATATGTGAGCATATTTCTATTATGTTATTAAAATGTGGTCATAATTGCTGCATGATATTTATTCCAAACTCCACTTCAAATCCTCTATCACTGAACAAACTGTTTCAAATTTCCCATTAATCTTATGTTAAAAACAAACAATCTTGTACGTATATCTTGTGTGCATCTCTCATTATTTCCTCAGAATACATGTATACCTTTAGATCTAACATTTTTACTTTTGGGAAACTCTTCAGAATTTGATGTTGCCAAAGTGCCTCTCAGTTTATCCTCTCACCAGTAACAGTACTTGAGTGTTTGTGGTATATATTGATATCGACTGGTGGAAGTTCTCCTTACCCCAACAAATCCATAAATTATTATTCATATTTTTCTAAAGTTTAAATTTCATTATTTAGAAACAGTATTTTCTCAGTTGAAATTTAGAAACAGTATTTTCAAATTACCTCAAATTCCACTGAAATGTATTACTAGAATTGCATTAAACTTACAAGTAAATTTGGATAGAACTATAGTTACTGAAATACTGAGTTTTAGCATTTGGGAATATTCGCCATCTCTGCTTTATTCAAATTGACTTTTATGTGTAATAACCAAAACAGCGTGGTACTGGCATACAAACAAACATACAGACCAATGGAACAGAATGGAGAGTCCAAAAATACATCCACACATGTAGAGCCAACTGATTTTTGGCAAAAGTACCAAGAACATAGGGGAAAGGACAGTCTCCTCAATAAACAGTAGTGAGAAAACTGAATATCCGCATGCAGAGGAATGACATTAAATCCTTTTCTCTCATCACATACCAAAAACAACTCAATCTGACAGTTTTCATAAAACGCGTTAAAAAATAATCAACTCAAAATGGATGAAAGACTTTAAATGTAAGACCTGAAACTGGAAAAGTACTAGAAGAGAATACGGGGGAGGCTGGGCACGGTGGTTTATGTCTGTAATCCCCACGTTTTGGGAGACCGAGGCAGGCACATCACCGGAGGCTAGGAGTTCAAGACCAGCCTGGCCAATATGGCAAAGCCCCGTATCCACTGAAAATCCAAAAATTAGCCAGGCACGGTGGCACACACCTGTAATCCCAGATACTTGGGAGGCTGAGTCACGAGAATTGTTTGAATCCCAAAGGCAGAGGTTGCAGTAAGCCAAGATGGTGCCACTGCACTCCAGCCTGGGTGACAGACTGTTTCCAAAAAAAAAAAGAAAGAAAAGAAAAAGAAAATATAGTGGAAAAGCTCCATGACATTGGTCTGGGCAAAGATTTTTTGGATAAGACTTTAAAAGGACAGGCAACATAAAGCAAAAACAGACAAATGAGATTACATCAAACTAAAAAGTTTCTACACAGCAAAGGAAACAATCAACAGACTAAAGAGACAATCTACAGAATGGGAGAAAATATTTGTAAACTATACATCTAATAGGGGATCAGTACCCAAAATACATAAGGTACTCAACTCAATAGCAAGAGAATAACCTAATTTTTAAAAAAAGCAAAAAGGGCCAGGCACAGTGGCTCACGCCTATAATTCCTGCACTTTGGAAGGCCGAGGTGGGTGGATCACCTGAGGTCAGGAGTTCAAGACCAGCCTGGTCTACATGGTGAAGCCCTGTCTCTACTAAAACTACATTAAAAAAAAAAAAAAAAATAGCTGGGTGTGGTGGTGGGCGCCTGTAATCCCAGCTACTCAGGCGGCTGAGGCAGGAGAATCGCTTGAAAACGAGAGGCAGAGGTTGCAGTGAGCCAAGATCATGCCGTTGCACTCCAGCCTGGGCGACAAGAGCAAAACTCCATCTCAAAAATAATAATTAAAATAAAATAAAATAGGCATAAAGCTTGAGTAGCTATTTCTTGAAAGACAACATGCAAATGGCCAACAGGTATATGAAAAAATGCTCAACATGACTAATCATCAGGAAAATGCAAACTAAAACCACGATGAGCTATTATTGCACCCCCATTACAAGGGCTATCATCAAAAAGGACAAAAGATAACAAGTGCTGGCAAGAATATGGAGAAAAGGGAACCCTTACACGCTGCTTGTGGGGGTGTAAATTAGTACAGCCGTTATGAAAAGAGGTATTAGGTTTCCTCAAAAAAATTAAAAACAGAAGTACCATATGATCCAGCAATCCCACTACTGGGTGTCTATCCAAAGGAAAGAAAACGAGTATGTCAAAGAGAGATCTGCACCCCCATGTTTATTGCAGCACCGTTCACAATAGCCAAGATATGGAATCAACCTAAGTAAGTGTCCATCAATGGATGAACGGATAAAGAAAATGTGGGATATATACACAATGGAATATTATTCCACCATAAAAAGAAGGAAATATTGTCATTTGCAACAGCATGGATGAACCTGGAGGACATTATGTTAAATGAAATAAGCCAGGCACAGAAAGACAAATACCACATGATTTCATTTACACATGGACTTTAAAAAGCTGATCTCGTAGAAATAGAGTAGAATCGTGGTTACCAGAGGCTGGGGTGGTTAGGAGGAAATGGTGGGGTACAGGGAGATATTGGTCAAAGGATATGTAATTACAGTTAGATATGGGGAATAAATTCAAGAGGTCTATTGCACGACAAGCTTAATGACAATAGTTATAGTTAATGACAATAATGATCATTTATTATAATCTTGCGAATGCAAAGAATGTTAAGTGCTCTCACCACAAAAATGGTAACTGTGAGGTAATGCATTTGTTAATGAGCTAGACTTAGCCATTTCACAATGTTTATATACTTCAAAATATTATGTTGTACATTATAAATACAAATAATGTTTTGTCAATTAAAAATGGACTTTTGTGGATTCCAGGAAAGTTTTTAATTTTTTTTTAGCTGTTGAACAATTATTTATATAGTTGCTTTTTGATTAGACCTTTTTGTCCCATAATGTATTTTCTAATTAATTTTTGCTTGTATTTGAGAAAGTTGTTGATTCTTGTATATATTTTGTAACCAACTCTCTTTTTCCTTTTTTTTTTTTTTGAGACAGTGCTTCACTCTCGTTGCCCAGGGTAGAGCGCAATAGTGCAATCTTGGCTTACTGCACCCTCTGGCTCCCAGGTTCAAGCGCTTTTCATTCCTCAGCCTCCCAAGTAGCTAGGATTACAGGTGCCTGCCACCATGCCAGGCTAATTTTTAGTAGAGATGGGGTTTCACCACATTGACCAGGCTGGTCTCAAACTCCTGACCTCAGGTGATCCACCTGCCTCGGCCTCCCAAAGTGCTGGGATTACAGAAGTGAGCCACCACGCCTAGCCCAACTATTTTATTAAACTCCATTCATTCTCATCATTTTTCAGTTGATTCTCTTAGTTTGTACAGGCAAATTGCTCCCATCCATAAATAACAACCTACTTGCAATAATTAGAAAAGCTCCTTTATTTTTAGTTTTATCAAGTTGGTTAAAAAATATCCAAACCTTGTTCCATTCAGTAAAAACAGGGTTTTTTTGTTTTTTTTTTTGTTTGTTTGTTTTTTTAGTTAAAAAAGTAAGTTTTCCATCAAATAACTTCGAGTAGCACGAGGTTGGAATTTTCAGAATAATATTGGGTAACATCCATTTTATTAGGGGTTGCAAACATCCTTATGTTGTTCATAGTTTTAGTATCTCACCACTGAATATAATGTTGGTTATTGGTTTAGAAGACTACATGTTTGTTAATAAAATATTATTTTTAGTTCACTGAAGTGTTTTTTAATTGATAGTAAAAATTAAAATTTATCAATGTCTTTTTGTGTAACTAAAGAGATAGCCAAATATTCTTCTCACATGACCTACCCTATTGCAGTGATAAGATATAAAAAGTTTTAATACACAGCTAGTTATCTTTGCACTCCTGGAATAAACTCTACTTTGCCTTGGTAAATTGCTATTGAGAGAAAAATTTCATTAACTAGAATTTTCTTTCAGATGTTAATCTCCATCTTTATATGATTGGTCTACCTGTAAGAGAGCGAGAGAGAGGGAGAGAGGGAGAGAGAGAGTGTGTGTGTGCGCGCACGTGCGTGAGTGTGCACATGCTTCATCAGACTGTGACATCATGGGGATAGTGAAATAAAATTCTAAAATGTTTCATCTTTTTTCTTACTCTGAAATAATTTGTAAAGCATAGGGAAAAAAACCTGTTCCTTGAAAATTTGAAGGAACTTGCCTCTAAAATTATCCAAGTTCAGCCTCCTGGGGGAAGTAATTCTCAGAAAACTTCAGAAATCACTTGCATTTTCATTGGTCTTTATGAATAGAGTTATGTATTTTCCTAGAAAATAATTCACTTAATCCAAATTTTTAATTTATTACCACAGTATTGTCTACAGTAACACAATTTTAATCTTTTCCAAATATATGGTTCTATAGTCCCTCATTTCTAATGCTGTATATTTGCATTTTTACTAATCTCTTCTTGATTAGACTTACCAAAGATGTGTTCATTTGTTGACCTTATCAAAGAACAAGCTGTTATAACAGCTGTTTCTTAGAGTTTTATTATTAATTTCTGTTCTTATCTTAATTACTTTCTTCAGGATCATTTATTGTTTTTGTTCTAAATTCTTGGATTAGATGCTTAATTCATTTATTTTCTTTTTTTAGTATTGAATGGATTAAAATGTTGCAATTTTCTTTGAGTACAGCTTTACATGAATTCCTATAAAAGGCTCTCACTATAATTTTGTATGTGTTCTACAATAATGATTTCCTCTGTCACCCAATCGTTTATTTTCTGACTTTCAGTACTTTACTGATTCTTGTATATATTTTGACTATAAAATCAATGACTTTCTAAATGACTATAAAACCAATAACCATGCACAATCAATAAGTGCAATCAGCTTATCAGATATTTTAAGACATTTCTGAAAGAGAGAAAGGAGACAGGTTACATCACAAGGGAAAACCAATGTACAGGATAAACTGGAGCTAAGTCCACCTGCTTCTGAAGGAGCCCCAGGAGGGAATACTGGGACGGTCATTAAGATGATCAGTTAGGAAACTGCACTGAGAGCAGTTTGGTGGTGGGTTCTTTCCCCTCCCACACTTGCACTACATAGTAGGCAGCACCATCATGGCCCATAAGGTAAGAAGTGAATGGGAGAGCCATGGCTGGGCTCAGGGAAACAGGGCAACGTCCCAAGTACCTACTGACTATAAGAGAACACGAGGCTACTCCACACAGAAGACAAGCTCCTACATACCTCATTCAGCAGCATATCCAAATATATATAAAGAGATAAGAATAACCAAACATTTGAGAAAGAATTCCATGGGAGATAAAGATTAAAATGGAAAGAAAAAGAACAGTTAATATGGTAAATAGAAAACTTTAATGTGGGTATAGCTACAAACACACAAACATTAAGTAAAATGAGATGAGAAAGAATACTGCACTTACAAAGCAGAACACCGCTACTTACCAAATCAGCAATCTTGGTAAATAGACATACTCAACATGTGCCAAATAAGCAGAACGAAAAGTCAAGAAAAAAATTTAGTGAGCAGGATGATCTAGCTAAAGCTTTCTTCCAGAATCAATTAAAAGAAAAAAGGCCAAAGGGATAAGAAGTATAAGAAAACAATGAAGGTATACACAGAATAGATCTGAAATGTCCAAAGTCCATTTGATAGATGTCCCAGAAATGGAGGGCAAAGACAATATGGGTAAAGAGACATAAAAGAAAATTAGGAAGAAAAAAGGAAAACTAAAGAGAGACATGTATTTTCAGATTTAAAGAGACAACCAAAGGCTATGCAAGATTAGAAACAAAAATAGAAACACTGAAATTTCTTATAGTACAGGAAGGGGGAGTGGAGAGAAGAAAAAAAAAACAGTAAATAAATTAAACAGAAAATTCAGTGTCAGTAAATAAAAGAAAACATAACTAATAAAAAGTAAATCATGTAGTAAGAATACAAATACATGCAAATGTGCTAGTAATCATAATAAATGAGAACACATCAAATCTACCCATTAAAAGATATGCTGAAACTAGGTAAAAGGAAAACCAGACATTTTTTTCCACTCAAAATCTACTTCAAACCATGACACAGAGATGTTAAAATTAAGTGATTAAAGATGTCATGTAAATGCTAACAACAACAACAACAAAAAAACTGGTAGAGGAATTATTAGAATCAGACAAAATAGTCAAAAAAGAAATCAAGCTGACAAATCATTAAATGCAAAAAGTAGTATACTTCATATTGATAAAATCTATCCTCAAAGGTAGGTTCCCCTTAGTATCATTGGTCAAAACTGTATCACATGTCCACAGCGAAACCGATCGCAGTCAAGGAGAATGGAATTCTCATGAAGAGTTAGACCACTTTGGGAATGAATCCTGGAGCTGGGGTAGAACCTGCCTTTTCTGAAACACAGTTCATGCAAAGTAGAACGGATACTTGAAGAAAAATCAGAACTGTAGAGAGGCAGGCAATCAACAACATTTGATACATCACTCTGAAATTATCACAACACATAATTTATTTCCTTGCAGCATTAGGGTTATGTTTTGGCTCTGTGTCCCCAGCCAAATCTCATGTTGAATTGTAATTCCCAATTCTGGGGGAGGGACCTGGTGCGAGGTAATTAGATCATGGAGGCAGATTGCCTCCCTGTGTTCTCATGATAGCAAGTTCTCAGGAAATCTGTTTGTTTAAAAGTATATAGCACATCCACCTTTGCTCTCTCTCCTGTTGGCCATGTGAAGATGTGCTTCCTTCCCCTTCGGCTTCCACCATGATTCTAAGTTTCCTGAGGCCTTCCCAGCCACGTTTTCTGTATAGCCTGCAGAACTGTGAGCCAATTAAACCTCTTTTCTTTATAAATTACCCAGTCTCAGATAGTTCTTTATAGTAATGAGATAACTAACACAATTAGTTACTACAAATAACTACAAGGTGATGAATCGCTATAAAATTTGTAAGTATAATATTGTATTTGTTTGTCTCCTTTTAATTGTCTACCTCCTCCATTAAAATGTAAATTTCGGGAGAGCTGGAAACTTGTCTATCCTGATCTTAATTATAGCTTCAGCAACTTGCACAAGGCTCAGTATATAACAGGAACTCAATACATGTTTGCTGATAGAATGAATGAATGAGTGCTGGGTGAGATTACCCTGAGACAGATCAACCAGAAAAATACAGTTTAAAAAAAAAAAAAAAGCCAGAAAAGGAAAGCTTTAAAGTGGTGTTAGTGTTACAGAGTTCAGGGAGAAGATAGGAATTACAAAAAGACCACTAAACCGTATGTTCAGAAGAGATTTTACATTTAGGAAGCAATTTCAGTAACAGCATTTGTGAATATAAACCAGATCATAAGGAATTAAGGATGAGGTGGGTAATAAAGAAGTGGTTACAGTAAAATTACCTTTGTCTTTTTTAAATTTGCTAGAAGTAGTAAAGGTAATACCTCTGAGGATAGCAAAATCAAGGAAGGGGTTAGCTGGTTTATTTTAGAATAGTGAGATGAGATGAGAAGTTCACGTGTGCCCTATCATCTTCTTCATGACCTACTGGCACCTACCGTGGCATATTTCTGACAAAAAAAGGAAGTATCCAATGGAGAAGAATGTATTGAAGATATAGAAAAAAGAGGAATTACAAATAAATTTCTAGAAGAAGGAAGTGAATCACATGTAAAATATTTAGAGTTTAAGCTTGAGGAGGCTCTTTTTGTCCCCAGAGCCCAGAGTAATTAAAAATGTGAAAGTCAGAGAGACACATAGAACAAAACTTATGTGCTATCACCTAAACTTAACCTAGATTATTTACCTAAGAATTATTCCGTAGTAGGTATCCAATAAATATTTGTTGAATGAATGGAATAAACAAACACATAAATGGGTGCAATGATAAAAATGTATTGTGTTTTGTATCTTCTTATAGTAAACATGATCCTCCCATTTTCTTAAGGTAAATAATTCAAGTGATAAGGAATGAAAGGGTCTACACAGAAAGAAATGCCTTAGGCTGGGTGTGGTGGCTCATGTCTGTAATCCCAGCACTTTGGGAGGCCAAGGCGGGTGGATCATTTGAGGTCAGGAGTTTGAGACCAGCCTGGCCAACATGGTGAAACCCCGTTTCTACTAAATATACAAAAATTAGCTGCGTGTTAGTGGCATGTGCCTGTAATCCTAGCCACTTGGGAGGCTGAGGCAGGAGAATCACTTGAGCCTGGGAGGCGGAGGTTGTCATGAGCCGAGATCATGCCACTGCATTCCAGTCTGGGTGACAGTGAGACCCGGTCTCAAAAAAAAGGAAATGCCTTCAATGAACATTTCCCAACAACAACACATCAGGCAAAACAAGAGAGAAGCAAAAGTAAGGTAGAATAGATGGATAAATATCCTTGTGTTACTGAAATCCCTAATGATGGAATTATTTATATATTAAAGTTATTCATTTTACTGAAAGCTACAGTAAGTAAAAGGAAATAATGTATGTAAAACGATATATAATAAAAATATGGTCAATGAATAACCAGAAAATATGTATATATCAATATTTATCTAAGCCTAGAATAAAAACAAGATTAAGAAATAAAAAGTTTAATTTTCACTGTTTAAAATAACTGCTCAACCCGAAAATTAAATCCCAGATCTAGTATTCTAATTTGTTAAGCATGCTCTTTGTCAAATGTTCTACTTTTAATAGTTTTTATGTTCCAAATACATATACCAAACTTTTAAAAACGCTATTTAAAATCCACTAGAAGTTATTTAAAAATAAATCATATCTACAACTGACTTTGCAACATTCACCTTAGTATGCTACGTACATCACAATTTTATGTTAAGTTAAAAGCTCATAGAAACAGATGAACACCTTTATGTCATTTGGCAGACATCACTAAAAGTACAACATGACGATGTACCAGATTTAGCTTCTGCTTGTTAACTACTAGAATCTTACCATAACATTGCCTATCAATGGTAGATTTCAAGATTAGGATCTTGTCAAGACAAAAAGATATTTATTAAAAGAAAAAAAACACTAAGGGATAAAAGTGTTTCATGGTTCTTCTTTACTTACATAGGAGCTAAATAAGTAACTTTACAACTGACATGATTTCTTTCAATGATTTAATGATGACCTGTGGTGCACAAAACACCCGAGTGACACATTTATACCATATGCTGGGTGAAACTATGAATGAGAAAGGGGTTCCACACTGTTGGGAAGAAGACAGCGCTCAAAAGGGTCAAATTCTAGCAACATCAGTTAGTACAAATAGTTCATTTTTCAGTGGAATTTTTACACACCGTTGTTGTAATTTGTCTGGGAAAGACAAAGAAAAAATCAATTAAACCAAATCAAGGAAATCAAAATGGGAGCTAGAATTCTAGTTAATTATAGAATTGAAGATATAGATTTGAGAAATGTTCTATAAGAAATAGTGACAGGATTTGTCAACCACTAGTATGGCAAGAGGAAATGTTGGAAAATAAGAATGTTGGGAAAGATAAATTATTTAGTTAGTTCCAGCCCCACCCCACTCCTTTTCTTTCTTGTTTAAAGGATCTGAAATAAAGTGGCACTTTGGAGCGAACCATGGGTCTTTCTTGGCATTCTCATTTCATGCTGAGGAGCTTCTGGCCTATTAAAAGCAGGTATGACCGCCAAGTATGCCACTGACTATTTTCAGTTACCATACCAGAAATTTCATATTGTAATGAAGATTATTCTTTAAGCACTTTTCTTAGAACACTCTGCATTCATTTCACTGATTTCCATTGCTCAAAACATATGGAATGCCTCACATATTTTTATACCCGTGTAGTGTAACTTTGTTTTAATGTATAACTATTTTTAGTGAATATTTATGTCAGTTTCATAACTTTGCAAGCCTACTTTCTTATACATTATCACATTCTCTGGATACCATCTCTAATTTTATGTATCTTTGGTTTAAAAATAGCAATGATGGTGGTGGTGTTTTGTTTTGCAGATAGTTCACCAGTGCTCTATCATCTTCTTTGTGACCTACTGGCACCAACTACGGCAGATCCCCTGTGACTCCACAAGGCTAGGTACCATGAAAGTTTTGACCAGAAGGAGCCCCCACCATACTCTTAAGACACATCCAGAAACTCACCTTTTATCTTCAATGCTTGTATTCTTGTTTTCAGGATTTTCATGTTTCTAAATATTTCTGTTCAGAAATTCTTCAAAATTATCTAGTACCTCAAATAAACAGTTAGCAATAACTAGTAGGGGCTTGTAAGTACCTTTTGATGTTGTTCATCCTTCATCTTTTGCAATTTTCTGTTTTCTTCTGCCCTTAGAGAATCTCTATAAGCCCAGCTTCTGGCCTGTAAAGGTACAGAGAGAGAGACAGAGAAAAAAAAAAAAAAAAACTTGATAGGATAAAGTATTGTCACAGTACACCAAGCTGCCTACTATAGGCCTGGTGCTAATAACTCAACCTCTATACTGAGCATATAGTAAGCTCTCCATACACACTTGGTTACTGAGTGATTTATGCAAATGTCTGAAAATGTCCCTTGGGATATACAAAAAGAAAACGAGTGTAAGCACAATCATCCTGCACATTTGAAAGGATAATCTAAATGTTTAATTAAGCTTTAAAAATATCCCCTCAGAGATAATCAACATAGTTTATTCCTTCTAGTGGAAAGTTTAGGACATTTTCAAGAATATTCCAACTAGTTGATCAGTCAATATTAAAGACAAGCAACAGTGGCACTGTCTTTAGAAGAACTGGCATGTCTACTGCTCGTTAATGATACCTGATTAACCAGCTTGTCAACTAGTGGTTGATACCATATAATTTCAAGGATGCATATTTTCTAAGTGCTTGCATCCCTCATCTGAATGAAGCTTATTTCTATTTCTGAAAAGCAAAACAAAGCCTGTTCAGGAACACATGACACCAAAGCCTTTGGCAAGCCAGCACATGAGGGAGAATGCCCTTCAGTGTCTCTGACCCACCACACCAGAGTTCCACACCCGGGCACAGTGACCGTGTGTTCTGAAATGTATGGCATTTCAAGTGTTCTGTTTATTTGTCATATGCTTTCTCTCCTTCAATTGATCTGCAGCCCCAGCTTCTGTAAGGCAAAGAGCTAATGCTTAGGAAATTACATGGATCTCATAAAAAAACTACCAGCAGCATCCTGGCAGCAGGTTACATATTTCAGACCTAGTTCTCAGGACTAATAACCCATAAAGTTCAGGTAGGCTGGTTCCCCCTTTTTCCAACCTACATGAACTTTTATATAACTTTTCGCAAGCACTTCTTAGTTCACTCTCCCATTTCTGTCACTATAAAAACCCACATACCATCAAATAATAAGAACCACTTCCCAGAAAAAGAGAGAAGCTTTCAAAATGGTATCATCTATGGCACGGCCAGCTGGAAAACTGGAGCTTCATGTGTTCAGAAATCCCTGGTTTACCCGAATCCTGCTGCATTGGGCAGGTAAACATACATCCTATGACCTTCTCTTATTTGCATCCTAAACTCAAGGGGACTGTGCTAAGACATAGGAAGGGAAAAGTGATTCTCTGACAATCCCTTCTTTTTATTTCTGATAACCCCTTCTTTTTATATTAGAGAAGGCTAGTCTTTATCACAAATATTCCATATAAGACCTAGTGAGGAAGGGAGGAAGGGAAAGAGGGAAGGAGGGTGGCAAGAGAGGACAGGAAGGAAGGAAAGGAAAGAAGACAGCTTCTACTCAAGATATTAAAAGGTAGAATAAAATATTTAGTTAATGCAAAATTACAACTTGAATGAGATATCTAAATTCTATCTGAATAGCCTCCCTTTAAACTTGTCATTTTGCCGTTCTTTTATTAGAATACACGTCTTAGTTTTTGACTCAGAAAAAAGTGGTTCTTAAATACCTTATTATTAAATAAGGTGCCTTACAAAGGTCCACAGAAACTGGGAAGTCACATGGCATCTGAACTTATGAAAAGTTCAGTTACTTGCAATCCTAATGCTTGCTTACCCAGCTGTGATCCCTAGGCAGGACAGGAAGTTTCTGTTCAAAAATAATAGAAGGGAATAAATTGATCACTATTTTTCTTAGCTCTAAACACCAGAAATTTCTAAGTCACTGTATTCACACAATTTTTCTAACACTGAAATATCCATTTAATACAATATCAATGCTATATTTTGTCATTCAACCAAAATACACTTTTATTTATCCTCCCCAAAAGCTATGCTTATAATGTACTCATTCAATTAACAGTCTTTAAGCCTTCTCTGTGCAAGCACTGTGTCAGGACAGGATTTCAGACCTCAAGCATTTATAGCTTAGTGTGAAAGTCAAACTAGAAGATCAAAGGTTACAGTACAGCATGATAGGTATTATGATAGAGGAAGCCAAAAAGAAGGATATTTAATTAAACTAGATTGAGGACACTTTCCAAATCAAGTGAGACTAAGTTATATTTCAAAGAGTGAGTAGGAATCAGACTATGCAGGGAGAAGAGTATCAAATGAGCAAATGGAAAATAGCAGTGCATGAGTTTGCTAGGGTTTCCATAACAAAGTATTACGATACTGATGGCTTAAAGAAGGGAAATTTACTATCTTATAGTTCTGGAGGCTAGAAGTCCAAAATCAAGGTGTCTTCAGGGTTGGTTCCTTCTGAGGGTCATGTGAGAAATATCTGTTCCAGGCTTCTCTTTTTGGCCTGCAGACTCCATCTTCATTGTGCGTGTCTTCATACCCTCTCCCTTGTATGCATGCTTCTGTGTCCCGATTTCCCCTTTTTATAAAGACATCTTTCATAATGAATTTGAACCCACCTAGGAGCCTCATTTTAACTTATTTCCTCTGTAAAGATGCTACCTCTGAATAGGGTCACATTCTGAGGTGCCAGGGGTTAGGGCTTCCACACAAATTTTGAGAAGTGTGGGTCTCGACCCATGACAAGCATTAAGTTCTCCTTTCAGGATGGTGGAGTAAAGATATTCCTGTTCCATTCTCCCCAAAATTACCCGAAACAGAGCAGAAAATGAAATATACACAAGCTCTATCTTCAAAAACCAAGAGATCCATATTCACAGAGGAAAATCTACAAAGACAAAGTAGATAAAGAAACAGTAAGTGACTTAGAGAGGAAAAGAGCAAACCTGAAGACTTGCTGGAAGGGGCCAGAGGACACCCACGGGGAGCCAGTTCTCTCCACAGAGCAACATGAGGGCCCAAGAAATGGAGGCATCAGCTGTTGAGGAAGACAGCTGGGTAACAGGCAGGTAAAAGAAAGGAGTTACTAGACAGTCTCAGTAGAAGTCCTTCACCCCCATATACCTGCTCCTGCCTTGAAAACGCTGGTGCTAATTCACCCAACACCAATAGGAAATGAAAAGTGTATTTTCTGGAGAAACTAAACTGGGCATACATGTAAAGACAGCAGCAGTGGACAAATGCCAGGCAGAGAATGAAATGACTCTATAAAGTACTGCATACTGACCAGTGAGCCTCTGAGTCCCTCTCTTTGGAGTTTTCTTCTGCTTCCTGTACTGTTTCTTCTGAGAGATAAGAAATTTTATATATATATATATATATATATATATATATATATATATATATATATATATAAAGAAGGAGTTTGGAGAATTTTTTTTTTTAAATCTCCCCTTCTTCCCCCAAAAAAAACCCAAATCAGTAAAATATTTAGAAGATAAAGTCAAGAAAATATGCCAAAATATAGAAAAAAGATAGTCAAAGATAACTTACAGGAGAAAATCTCTAAAGTTAGAAGATAAACCCAGGAGGTCTACAATTTGAATAATAGAAATTCCAAAAAGAGAAAATGAAGGGATGTAAATCAAACAGATAACACAAGAAAATCATCTAGAACTAGAGATGAATTTCTAGATTGAAAATCAATTTAAAAAAGACTTTCACACTAAATCACATCATTACAGAATGCCAGAAAAAGAAAAGATGATATTAAAGTATTTTCAGGGGAAAGAGAGAAAATCCCCCACATAAAGCCTGAAATTCACATGGCCTTGGATTTCTCAGGAACCAGTACCCAAAGTTAGAAGAGCAATGCCTCAAAATTCTGGAGGAAAAATATGTCCAGTTTGGAATAGTCATCAATAAAAATGCAAGCAAAGTGTGAGAGCTGAATAAAGATAGTTTCAGACGTGGAAGGACCTGAACATGTTTACCTTCCATGTGTCTTCTCTTGGGAAGCTACTAAGTAGTATGCTCCACCAAAACAAAGAAATAAAGCAAGAAAATAGAAGAAATGAGGCCCAGAAATCAGAGAACCCAACTTAGGAAAGCAATAAAAGCAATTCCCAAGATAACTTTAAAACAGTGATTCTCAACCTTGGCTGCACATTAGAATCACCCGGGGAGCTTTTTGAAACCCTGAAGCCCAGGCCACAATACAGCAGGCTCTCTGGAGGTGTAACCCAGGTGTCTATGATTTTTAAAGCTCCCTAGGTGAATCCAGTGTGCAGAGGAGGCTGAGAACTATTGTGTTAAAGGAAAGTCCCAGAACAACGGCTGTGCACCAGGCCTACAAACACCCAGGACAGGTTAAAGCAGGAGGAAAGAGGGATCCAGGAGGGAGAGGGAAAAAAAAAAATCGACAGGTTATCTGACAGGTGTAAGTTGGAAAATTGTTTAGAAATCTGCATCAAGAGGCATTTTGTAGAACAGTCACAAAAGCTGTCAGAAGACCGTCAAATGTTCAAAGGAAACTAAGAAACGCTAAAATAAAATATGTTCAAAGAGTTTTACAGGAAGATATAACCACAGTATACCAACTGGCTTGGCAGTGAGAAAATGTTTATATAGTCATAAAAGGGAAAGCTCAAATTACTGAATAATTATAAGAATGAGAGGAAGAAATGAGTTAATAAGGTCTAAAATTGATTAGTCAAGACATATCAACACATATTAACAGATATTCAGAGCTAACTAAGAAAAGAAACAGGTGGTGGGTTGCATAATGGCCCCCCAAAGATGTCCCAATCCCTGGAATCTGTGAATGTTTATATGACAAAAGGGACTTTCCAGAAATTAAGGATCTTGAAATGAAGAGATTAGCCTGGATGGTCCAGGTGGGCCCATTGTAATCACAAGGGTCATAAGAGGAAGCCAAGAAGGTCAGGGAGGGTGCAGAAGGTTGGGTGAGATGGAAGCTAAATTGGAGCAATGCAGCCATGTGCCAAGGGTTTGGGGGGAGAGGGGACAGATGCCCCCTGGAGCCTCCAAAAGGAACCATCCCTGTTGATACCCTCATTTTAGCATTTTAAAACTCATTTTTATTTCTGATCTCCGGAAGTGTAAGAGAATAAATGTTTGTTCTATTAGGTCACTACATTTGTGGTAATTTGTTACAGCAGCAATGGGAAATGCTAAGTGTTCCAAGTGTTGGAGTGGAAGTGGAATTCAAGTGGAGCAAAGGGACACATAGTAAGTATTTTATTTGACTTCGTAATGAATGAGCATGTGACATGTAGATAAAAATTACAATAACCAACCCGCACTGAGTGCTCACAGTAGTGTGAGAGAGGACAGCTGGAGAGGCACGAGCTAGAGAGCTCGGCCCCTCAGACATCAACATGCACACACATCTCCCATGGATTGTGTTAAATGCAAGCTCTGATTCAGGAGGCCTGCAGTGGGGCCTGAGATTGGTCTGCATTGAAATCTTTGCTCCTGATTTCAAAAGCTTTGCTTCCCCTTGCCTTGCTTGCAAAAGCTTTGCTTCCCCTTACCCCTTTGCAGAAGCAAAGATTTAGACTCGAGGCCAGTCCTGCAGACCCTAGAGGACTAAAAAGAGGCCATTGTAAAGAAAGAGACAGAATCTAGAATTGAAGGAGAGAGGGAGGGACAGAAAGAGGAAAGAGCTTTGTGCCTAAGCTAAGACATTTTGATTTTATCCTTGAAGATATGGGGGACCACTGAATGATTTGGGGAAGTGAAACACCAGGATGAGATTTTTTCACATCGTTATTCTTCGTTGAGGAAGTAGAGGCGTAAGGCCGGGTGCGGTGGCTTGCACCTGTAATCCCAGCACTTTGGGAGGCCAAGGTGGGTGGATCATTTCAGCCCAGGAGTTTGAGATCACCCTGTGCAATGTGGCAAAACCCTGTCTCTACAAAGACTACAAAAGTTAGCAGGGCATGGGGGTGCATGCCTGTGGTCCCAGCTACTCAGGAGGCTGAGGTGGCAGGATGGCTTGAGCCTGGGAGGTGGAGGTTGCAGTGAGCCAGATCACGCTACTGCACTCCAGTCTGGGTGACAGAGTGAGACCCTGTCTACAAAAATTTAAAAAATAAAAGATTAAAAAAAGTGGGGGCATAAAACCAGAGACTAGAAACCATTTCGCATTTAACTAGAAATATGCAGTGATGGTTGCTGAGGGAGGTCTGATGATGCTGGTACTTCTGCCTACCCACACAATACAGAGAACTGCATTAATCCACATGTAAAAGTGAACCCTGTAAATATCTCTTGTCTGAAGTCCTAAGCCAAAAGGAACTTTCTTGTAACCACTAAAGGATTTTTCTTGTAATCTTTTACATTGACATAATTTTCCAGTATTTATTAAATCCCAATCTGCCAACGGCAGATCCACTTTTAAAGGAGAAAAGCACAAGAGGAAAAATCTTAGGAAAGTTACATTAGGTAGTAAAATTAAAGTATTAAAAATATACATATAAATTCTTCCAACTCATCACACCCCATATAGATGGGAATCACATAGCGTTCACATTCTATACGTTGACCATAGCTAAAGTAAACTGCAGGTGTCCTCTTTTTCCAAAGAAATGTTCTGCACAGAAGTGCAAGGTACATATTTGATTTTCCTAAAGCATTAGAAATGGTTCTGCAAAGCATTCTCAGAAGAATTCTATGCATATGGATTAGACAGAATGAGAAGAGTATAATATGGGTAAAAAGTCAATTAAATATATTGAACACTGAAACTGTATTAACAGTTTGGGGTCAAAATTAGAGCAGCTATTGCGTGCAGTTTATAAGGAACCATCCTGGGTCCAATCCCACTCCATATTTTCTATTAATAGCTCTGAGGATCCTATGACAAATGCACTAATCAATCCACAGAAAATGCAGCTCTGGGAAACATTGCTAATGCTTTGGACGACAGTATTAAAATTCAGGATGATCCTGTTAAATTGAAGAAATGAGCCAAAATCAATAGAGCAGCACACGCAGTTCTGCCAGGTGTTCCACATCACAGGACACAGGGAGCCCTCAAACGGAAAGGAAGACCAGCCTGGTAGGCAAAAATCCAGTTGGTAAAGCTATCCAACTCCTGTTCTCCCTCTCCCTCCCTCACGGCCACAAGGATATCCAGACGGGTGTTTAGGGCTGCCATCTACACATGATTTAACTCCACTGCCTACAGCTCTCAACTCTTTTCCCCAGAGCCCTGCAGTGAGGGAAGAGATGATGGATTTCCTTTAATATAACTTGTAGGGCCCACACTCACGAATTTAGACTTTAGAACATCACATTAGAAGCAGAAAAAAAAAAAAAAAATAGGAAACAACTAAAGGTTTCTCAGTAGGAGTATAATGACCTCTTCCTAAGGAGTGTCATAATATCTTCCCGACATTTAAAAACACGGTCTCTATTGAGAAAGGGGTAAGGGGAGATGAAGATGACGGTTCTATTGAGAAAGCGGTAAGGGGAGATGAAGATAAGGGTTAACAACTGATTTAGCTACCCAAACCCTGAGAAACCTGAGACTTTAAGAAACGTAAATTCATCTTTTCTTTCAGCTACCCTTACCCAGAGTCATCCTTAATAACACTTACTTTCTTGTCCCCAGTTAGCAAGTCAATAACCAAGCCCTGCTGCTTTCACCTTCTAAGCAGTTTTCTGACCTGCACTCTCTTCTCCATCCTCTCCCCTGCTGTCCTGGCTGAAGTCTTCATCATCCTTCACCCAGATTGATACAGAAGCCTTGGGCGGCCTCTCTGCTTCTCTATTCCTTTAGAGCCATCCTTTGCAATGTTACCAATGTGATCCAGAATGAAAACACAAATCCAACCCTGAGATTTCCCTGTTTAAAAATTTTCAATACCTTCAGTACTCACAGAATGAGGTTCAGGTGTTTCAAGGTGGCATGCAAATTTCTGTGGTGGTTTTCTACCAGGAGCACCACGAGCAGGCAGTATGCAGGTATTTCTACATGTCTCATTGGTAAGCACTGTGTGGGGGCATTTCTAGATGTCTCAGTGTCTGGGTGGCGCTACTAGCCCTTCATGCCCAGGGGCTAGGGGTACTAAACATCCTGCAGGACTCAAGACAACTCACACAATGAACTGTCCCATCTGAATTTCCAGAGATAACACCACTGGGAAAGGGTCCTCTCTGCTCACTTCTATATCCTACTAGCTCACTTTTCTGCACTGCAGCTACATAACTCTTCTTCTGCAACACAAGCCATACTTATTTCTTGCATTTGTACCTTAACTCTTGCTCTATGTATCTTTATTAATTCTGATACCTGGAAAGACTCATCACTTTACTGATTCATAGTTTAAGCTTCTGCTCTGGTGTCATTTCCCAGGAAGCATCTAACACACATGGTCTGACTTAGATGCTTCTTCCTGATAAGACAGTAGTGCTCTCTTATTGTGATATGCTCTGTGCTCAGCAGTTTGCTTTAAAACCAATGGTGTTCTCCTTTACTAAGCTTCACTGGGCAGAAACTGTAGGCACTCAGTAGGCCTTATATAGACCTATGAATTTAAAGAATGGAAGGATGGAAGGATGGAAGGATGGATGGATGGATGGGTGGATGGGTGGATGGGTGGGTAAATGAATGATTGGGTGAGAGGAAGGACTTCTCTGAGGCTGTTTTAGTCCAGGTGCCCATAAAATAATATAAGCATTATTTTAGAGCTCAGGCAACAGTTGAGGTCAAAGTTTTGGATCAGGTCATCTGTCTTTAGTTCCAGCATTCTGTGATGTACAAGTCACTCTATATCCCTAATCTTCGGTCACTAAATACCTCTATAAGATGTGCCAGGCAGCACCCTGCATAGCATTTCACTTACCCATGTTGAGGATTGTGGGCCACAAACAGTACTTTGACAGGCACTTCTGTCTGGCGATTCTACGTTCAGTTTGCTCAAGAACTCAGTGGTTTTGCTACCAGGAACACAAACAGGTGTTAGTGCCTTCACAAAAATATGAATATAACTCTTTATTGTTCCTTTGGATCCTAACCTAGACTTACTTGGGTGATGACTAAAATTGTCCTCAGCAGAACAGAAAGTTACGCTGAGAACAAGGTGTAGTAGAAATCAAAACAGAATGCGATTGCAAGATTACATTCTTCAAGAACAATATTTCAAAAATATAAAACTACGTTTATGAAAGGTGAACCTATGACCTCATTTTTTCCACTTTGTGTTACTGACATAAATACAAGTCCTCTCTCAGAGCACATTCCACCGCACGGGGCCCTAATTTCCTATCTGAACATTTAATGCTTAACACTCAGACTTCGGGGTGGAGCTGTGGAACATTCACGCCCTACAACATCCTGCTTCACACCAGTTTTACATTAAGCCCTTTACCCTCTCATCTCATCTCCCTCATGGCTTTGACCGCTGTCAGGATACACAGACCCTCTAATCCAGCAGCTCTTTTCCATTTATGGATCACAGAGCCCTTTGGGACTCTGAAAGCAAAAGTGGACCCTCTGTTGACACACACACACACACACACACACACTCCTTTGCATTTTGTTTCAGAGAGGGGAAAAAGCCTCCATAGAGGTTAAAAAGTGCTGCTGATTCTAGATTGCATTTCTAATATCTCTTTTTAGCTCTGAAAAACTGACCTAGAAATGTCCTCAGTTTAAATAAGAAGCTCTCTGTTTTTACCTTAAAAATCCAAACCACCACCCCAATTTCCCCTCTCACTTATGCCAAGCATAGAACACTGGAATTATTTCCTAGCCCTTACCCTCAGTGCCTGGCCCGTTCTGCCTACCCTTGATTAATTTCTACCCCTTTGTCCTTTTCTCACGTAATTTGTGGGATTTTTATCTCTTCATTGCACATTCACAGCCACATACCTCATTGAGCACTGACTTATATTGCACCAGACTTGTGCAGCCTGCTCCCATCTCCCTCCCTCCCTCCTGCTAGCCCTCTGCTTCCCCCTAACATTTTAAGCCCAATGCTAAGATCTGATTCATCAAGTACTTAGGACATGGGCATCAAAGGAAATGCAAAGTATCTGGTAAGAACAAATGGCATCCAGTGTAGGGGGAAAACAAGGAATTAGAAATTAAACAGGTGCCAACATCACTTCAAATAATTACTTAGGTAGAACATGGCATTTGAAAAAGGTCAGAAGCTTGATCTGGGGAAGGAAGAAATAAAAGTGAAGCAACGTACAGAACCCTGAGAAACATAACCCTGAGAAACATTCAGCAGTTGAAACGAGCAGCCTTTCCATTCGTCTTGGATTACTTATCTTGCCTAGAAAAGACAAGGAGACTAATGAAGTCGCAGGGTCTGGAAGCTGCCCTACTGTCTGGGGCTTTATGAAGTCATCAGTCAAAAGCATAAAAAGAAGAGTGATGCCAGAAGTTTGGATGAGATCTCTGAATATCCTGAGTGCAGACCATAGGAGAAAGCAGTGAAAAAGAAACACTGTGACAAGCAAGGAGGAAACTTCAGACCAAGTCGACAGGCAGCCCCTCAGTTTACTGACTGCTGCATCTTACCTGCCAACACCAAGCACAAAGCTGTCTGCATAACTAGCCTCTAGCTGTGGCCCTTGTGCCAATTATCACTACCCCACTCATGCTGCAGGATATAAAGCAGAGTGACAGGCCACAGGACTGCCAGAGGAATACAGGTAGGGGCCTGCAGAGGATGTGGATTACTGTCAAGTGATCAACTATACAAAGGAAGTCCCATTTTACTACACTAACTCGTATTTTTCTACTATTAGCATTAGTCCCTGGTATATAATAAAATTTCCATATATTGGTTGAACTGAAGTGGGATCCCTGTAGGTAACTGTGGTTATATTTAATAAAAGTAAGATGTAGAACCTGTTTGAGGGGCAAATGAAGGAAAACCAACCTTGTGGGAAGTCCAACTGGACTAAGAACCCTGGACTCTAGCACTATTTTCACCTTGCCCTTCGGGTTTCTTGGTATTATCACTACTGTGACTCTGCAGCCTGTTGGAGAGGGGTGGTTCTCTTCCACTTTGTCACTCTGATCCAAGCATAAAAGATTTCTTCCTCTATTCTCCATAGTACAAAATAAAATTTACTCATGTCCAACTTAGGATTTTTAAGGATCCTTCCTGCTCATTCTTACGTTGATTTCTATGGCATATCCTGAAAGGTCTCTTCAAGAAAATCTTGCCTCAACAGAATACAGTTGTAGCAGAGACTGCTAAATGGTCATGAAAATTTACATTCTCCTCTTCTGGCCACACAACTTGGCTACATTTCCTAGCCTCCCTTGCAGCTAAGGTTGGCTATATGATCGAGTCTTGACCATTGGAATGTGAGAAGTGATGAATGCCACGTCCAGTACTAACTTATTAGAAAATTCCCACGCATGTGCCTCCATACGTTGTTCTCCTGGGTGGAACAGAGACAGCCCTCAAGGAAATGTTGGAAGTTGTGCATTGAAGGTGGTGGAGTCTCTATCAGTTTTGGTTCCTAAATACCTGAGTGGAGGAGGCTGCCTTTCAAATTATGATACAATGATATTTTAAAAAGCAGTCTATGCTTTTTGCGAATTCACTTATAGGTAGTAAAATTAGAAGCACTTGCCAAGTGAGAAGAGCAGCTCCTGGCATCCAGGAATTGATCTGATGCTCACGTCTAAATCTCAGTGTTATTATAAACTGATCTGATCCGACACTGAAGTTAAGCCTTGTTCCACTGTTGGATGTAAGTAGTTACACAGAATATCCACTTCACACAAGGTCATCATGCAATCCACAAAGTACCAAACATCATCTCCTCTAAGTGAATGACTGCTACTTCTTCACTAATTACAGCTTCATAGTCACTCTAGGTCCTTCCCATAGGAAAGATTTACTGAGATACCCAATCATAAAATTGTCCCCACAGTCTGATGGCGTCCAATCCAGAGTAACTCCCTGCCTCCGTAGACCTCCCCAAAATTACCCAACCAAAACACAAATCCTGTAGTAGGGTCTTTCTAACACTTTCTCACTGAGATAACTCACCATTCCCTATGGTATGCATTTTCCTTTGCTGCAATGAGTAATAAACCCAACTTGTTCAACTACAGGTATGTTCCTGGTAGTTTTTGGTTAAAGCACATTGACAAATGTTACATACCAGGACAGTGGTTATTGCTAGGGAAAGACAGAGAAGGAAAGGATGAGGGTGGAGGGATAGCTGTCTTTGTAATATTTATTTTTTTAATTAACCGAATATAAGTAATATCTTAACAATACGGCCTTAGTGGTTGATACATATTTTCTGTGTGTTTGAAATGTTTCTCAAATAAAAAGGGAAAAAAACCCACACAGACTATGGTGGTGTTTACTAGGGAGACTTGGCAGGTCCCATTCCAGATTTCATAGAACAATAGTTTCCAGAATGCCAGTGGGAAGACCAGTGTGGCACTGGCTACATGAGAATCACCTGCGGTGCTTCCTAGAAATTACTGGACTTAAGCCTTTGACTCTAATTCAGCACGTCTGGAGTGGGATCCGGGAATCTGCGTTTCTTAAAAGCACCCCTGGTGATGGTAAGAACTACTACAGTAGTACAGATGGATATTCAATGTGCATAATTATCTTAAGTCTACATGATTCTGACTTATGAATAATTCATGTTATATAACACATTTGGAAATAAAACCTCAGTGTGTCTTAGGAACTGTATAATCTAATAATGCATTCTACATGTACTTTGCAATAGCTTCACAAACCTGAACTTTGCCACCATGAGGTTTAGGTAAGTAATCATTCATACAGGCACGCATATATTCATGCAGGCAACAAATATTTCCTGAGTCTCTGCCATGTGCTTAGCAATATGGGTTGTAGGACAATCTAAAGAAGTATTATTTTGCTCGAGTCAGTTTCACATGACTGGGTATGAGCAAATGACATTCACACACCTACAAGCAGTCACAGAGCCTATGTAAGTAAGAGAGTGAGAGAAAATCTATTGGGATACACAAAACCTGTTTAAGAGATCACAAGAACAAGATTTATAAAACAAAACATGAAAGTGAGTAGTAATGCTGGGAGAACTTTGTACTTAATCAAAGTAATCAACCTATTACATAAACTTTAAGGAATTCTTTCCCTTCATTTATCTGGTCTTTAATAATTTAATTTTAGTTGCACAACTAATACATAAATACGAGTCAGAAAATAGAATAGAAATTAGATAAAAATATAAAGAAAAAAGTGAAGGTCCTATTTAACATCTCTGTCAACCTGACTCCTTTCCCCAAAGGACATCATGAATTGTCAAGTATGTATCCTGATTATTTTCTATTAATTGATAAATATCTATTTAAAATTACATACAAATGAACAGTGATTTACCTTGGGGGAGGGTAATTAGGATAAGGCAGAGAAGGCCGGCTGTTCTCTAAAATGTGTTTCTCTGCTTCCTGGATATATAGCTAGACTACATTTCCCAGCTCCCACACAATTAGATGTGACCTAGGAGCATATATCTGCATTCTAGTCAATGAAATGTGAGTAAATGTATGGGCCAGGCTGAAGTGATCCACATCAATAACCTCTCACAGGATTCTTAATACTCTTTCCTCCTTCTAACTGATGATGGTGGGCTTGCAAGGCATTTGCAAAAGATAGTAGAGTCACCCTTTGCCTGAAGCTTTTAATGCCAGGGGGCAAAAGCTAACCCGACTCAAACATCAGCCCCGGATCATTCCACAAGAAAGATATAAACCTCTTGTTCTTTAAGTCACCGAAATTTTGGTGTTTACGTTTTTTAACTACAGCTTTTCCTACCCTAACAGATTTTTTTCTTTAAGTGGGATACTATATTTTGTTCTGAAAATAGATTTTTGTCATCTAACCACATCTTCGAGATTTTTCCATATTTATAAATATATATCTTATTCCTTTTGGCAGCTGACTGGCATTTTATGATATGGATATAATACATGTAACATTCTTATGGATGGATATTTATGGTTTTTTCCAGTGAGCATCCTGGTATATACATCTTGTTCAAATACATAAATACTTTTCCAGGATATAAACCTAGAAGTAGAATTTTATTCTAATATAGGTTCACATAAATAGATATACAAATTTTTGTTTTTGTTTTTTGAGACAGGGTCTCACACTGTTGCCTAGGCTGGACAGCAACCTTGACCTCCTGGGTTCAAGTGATCCTCCTACATCAACCTCCCAAATAGTTGGGCTACGGGAGCACACCACCATGCCCAGCTAATATTTTTTTAGAGGTGGGGCCTTGCTGTGTTGCCCAGGCTGATCACTTCTGGCCTCAAGTGATCCTCCCACCTCAGCCTCCCAAAGTATTGGGATTACAAGCATGAGCCACTGCACTCAGCCTATGCATGATTAAACCATGCTTAATAGTGCCAAGCTGATCTACACAAATTTATATATATTCACCAAAAGTTAACTTTATGAAAGTGCCAATTCAGAACCAAGGATAACCTCCTTTAAGTACTAGTCCTATCCTGTCTTGCACATTCCTATTTATCTCCGTCACCTCCGAGTGTCCCAGTCTCACCCATCATTCAATATCACTCAATGTCTCAATCCCACACTGCCCCGTATGTCAGCCACTTAAGCCCCCACACCTCCCTCTAGCCTTCCAAACCTTTCCAAGGGGGCAAAAATCTCTTTATCTTTAACCAAGAGTTAACAACTCAGGATTCTTAACCTCATGTCAGAAAGTCTCCCTCAAATACAAAATGACTATTAGGCAAACACCCAGGTAAAAATAAATTGTGGGCAAGATCCATTTACAAATGCTAAAATCACTGGGCAAAGGTTTGCAGATAACAGGATATTAGTATAGTCTTAAAGGATCTCTCCCAAGACATTCATCAACTGCAAAGAGAAAAACAATAACTTAACAGTGGAGACCACCTCACCAAATGATCCAAGTAAATATCACCAGTGATAAGGATACTGACCATCACGTACCCTCTGACGTGATGCACTGAGAAGGACACGGCATCACTTCTGTAATTTTCTTGTTGGAAATTATAACTTCAAGCTATTCATGAGAAAACATCAGACCAACCCAAATTGGGGGACATTCTACAAAGTAATTATCCAGTACCCACTGAAAGTGTTAAGGTCATGAAAGAGAAGGGAAAAAAATGAGGTACTGTCACATATTGGAGGAAATTAAGGAATCATAATGACTGGGTGTTTTATGTGATCCTGAATTGGATCCTGAAATAGAAAAGGAGCACTGGAGGGAAACTGATGGAATGTGAATAAGGTCTGTAGTTTATATTAATAGTATTGTACCGATGTTAATTTTCTGATTTTGATCATTGTACTGTGGCTATATAAGATATTAATGTTAGCTAGATGAAGGTTTTATTGGAAACCATTTTTCTACTATTTTTGTACCTTTAAGTTGGAAATTATTTCAACATAAAAAGTTTAAAAAAAAAAGAGTCGGCCTCACTTTCCCACATTGTCTGAAACCTGACCACCTCTTGAGAAGAGTACTTCCTCCGACCCCCAGATATGGAGCTATTTTACTTCTCATATACATATTCCCTGGTGCCTGAAAGTGAAGCAGACATCCTGTTTGCTCCCAATCTACTTCCAGACCATTATTCTCCCATCACCTGCAAAACATGTTTGCTCCTGTAGTTCCCACAACACAGAATATACCATCCTCTTTGCCATTGTCATCCTTCAACCTTCTGGTCAACCATCTCTCATTTGTTTAAGATTTCAGCCTTCGGTGCACCCAGGAGGCGTGGGCATCATGTAATTGGCAATTGGTCAAGGCTGATGCCAGACCCAGCCTCCTGAAGGAACCATGTCCTGCAGCTTTGGGTGCTACTCGCCATGTCAGGCAGACACTGCTACCCAAGAGGAGCTGCTTTGAATTCTCTGAATGTTGGAAGGAGGAACACCAGAGCTGCTGGCTGAAAATCATCCAAACAAGAGGAATACCCCCCAGCATGGACTTCCTGGTTTTCTTCCTGCTCTACTGGCTTTGGTGCTAGTTGGTTATGTTGTGACCTGTTTTTTGCTAGAAAACCCATGATTTGAAATGCCTGGTCAGGGCAGGAGCACAGATATTTTCCTGTATAATTCCAGAATGTCTTCAGAAAGCCATGTAAAGAGTGCTTCATTACATTTCCCATACATGAAATCATACCTTCATTATCCTTCACCTGGTCTTGCAAGGGATGGTGAATGCTGAATATACCTGGGAAATACCCGGCTACCATCAAAAGCTAGTTCTCCTGTATTACCTTCTTCTGCCCTATCTGCTTCTGATTGTAGACCCGTTTATTTCCACCCTAACTTGTGTAACTGATTCTGGCATTATAACAAAAGCAAATGAATTATTTCTTCAAGTTTATAAATTCAATGAAGTGATGTTTCTAAAGAGGTGAGGTGCTCTACTTATGATTTATGAACACCAGCTCGATCTAAGCACTGACTGCAGTGTGTGCACCATTTTGGTCATCATTGGGTTTGGGTGAACAACTGCATCTGGGCTTGGAACACCAGTTATTAATACTTTCTCATCTACCTCTTGATGTTGATGGCCTCGGCTGCTGCCATGGCCATTGGGAGCAGTGCGTTTCTGGTCAACTTGGTGGTATTGTTGGATTTGCACTAGACTTACACTGATGACCTTGGACACTTCCAGTTTATGGACTTGATTTTTCTTATTCAGTACCTGTTCCGGACCTTTCCAACAATTGTCTTCATGCTGGGGTTGTGGTTGGGGAGGATGTCGTAATGGTCCTGAGCTTCCTCCTGGGTGCTTTGCTCTGTACCTGGTTGCCACCAACCAGACTGCTAATGAGTAGTACAGAGGGGACTGGGTCTCATGCCAGCATTGACCCCTCACGGCCTGATCCCCATCAGGAAAGCCCTAAATCTACCAGAACATTCACTCCCATGGGCTCTGGAGCAACCTTTGAGAGATCTTTCTACCTGCCATTCCATACTATGAGAGAAAGAAGAAAGAAAAATGGAAGGAGTGTTATTGCCTTTTAAATATACTATGCATTTATTTATTTTTTAAAAACCCTTCAGCCTTTCTCCTTATCTTGACTACTGTTAACATGGATATCCTGTGTGCTCTCCCCAACCACAAGCTGTGTTTCTTGATTTCTTGGTCTCCGGTAGCTCTTCCTCACTCCACCTCAGCCACACTGCCAGGACCGTACCCTTGTTATTGTTGTCATGAATAAATGTCCTCTCTCCAAACTATCTGATAAATTCCATTCCTGAATACAACTTTGTCAGTCCATGTTCTTCTTTCAAGTACTATCAATATAACAACATTCCAGTCTTCTGGGATTTCCAAACCACTGATTCCCCACCTCTTTCTAACCATCAGTTCCCATCTATTTTAATTCTTGTGCAGCTTAGAGCCCACAGTCCAATTTTTAAATCTTTCCCTTACAAATTCCTTTCTCCCTCTTCTCCCTGCTTCCATCATATATGTCTGGAAAAATCTCAAACTTAGATCAAGCCAACCATCTGCTTTCTCTGAGTCTGCACCAGAACAAATAAATAAATAAATAAATAAATAAATAAATCAAACTTGGGAAAAATAACATATCTGGTGGTTTTGGGATGGGAGGTATGAAGAAGGATGCAGTAGTGATGTAGACTGGCTTCAAATGAAGTCCATTAACTCTAGCTTCACCCTACTGAATTCTGCTACTCCATTTCACTCATAAATTCTTTTTTTTTTTTTTTATTTTTTTTTTTTTTGAGATGGAGTTTTGCTCCTGTTGCCCAGGCTGGAGTGTAATGGTGTGATCTTGGCTCACTGCAACCTCCGCCTCCTGGGTTCAAGTGATTCTCCTGCCTTAGCCTCCTGAGTAGCTGGGATTACAGGCACCTGCCACCATACCTGGCTAATTTTTTGTATTTTTAGTAGAGACAGGGTTTCACCATTTGCTCAGGTTGGTCTCAAATTCCTGACCTCAAGTGATCCACCTGCCTCAGCCTCCCAAAGTGCTGGGATTACAGGCCTGAGCCACCATGCCCAGCCCACTCATTAATTATTCTCCTGTACCTTTTGTTTGTTCTCAGTTCTCAGCTGACAATCTTCTCATACTTCATTGAGAATAGAGAAATAAGTCTTTCATCTTGTCAACACAAAATCTTTAAGTCTTCCTATATCTGTACCTATCTTCCTTGAACAAAAATGTAAAGAGTGCTTCCTCAATTATAATAGGGGAAGTACTCTCCTTTTAATCACTGACTAATCATTAAGCATTGGTTATGTATACTCAGGAACCTATTCATATAATCTTTCTAGTTTCTAGTTTTCCCTTTGTGTCTAGTCTTCCCCTTGTGTCTAGTCTTCCCCTCCTCTCCTGGATCATTTCTATCAGCATACAAACATGACCCATTTAAGAAAACTTTTGATTCCACAGCCTCATCCAGTTACTGCCTCATTTCATTGTTCTCACTTTCAAATTATTCAAGAGTTACTGCTAAATGCCAAATCTATTCCCATATCTCCATTTACTCATGAGTCCAATTCAATCAAGCTCCAGCCCCATCATCATACCCAAATCATTCCTGTCAAGATCACAGCCATCGTCACTGGTCCTCCTCTCATTTGACCTTTCAACACTGGTGGAGAATTGACTCATTTCTCCTTTCGGAAACATGTCTGTCCTGTTTTCCATGATACCACTCTCTTGATTTGCCCAACCTCTCAGATGTCCTTTAGTATCTACCTGAACTCTACATGATAGAGCTCCTCTGTATTTGGTCCTGGGCCCTCTTCTCAAACCTGCAATTTCATCTTAAGTAAGTTTATCCATTTTCATGGTTTTATATTTACATGCTAATAATTCCTATATTTATGTTTCCCACACATCTGCTCAGTGAAACCAAACTCATGTGTACAACTGCCCATTTGATATCTCCAAGCCATCTCAAACTTAAACTCTTGATATTCTTCTAAATATATAAGCTTAAACTTAACTTAAACTCTTGATTTTTTCTTCCCAAACCTTGGTTTTCACCTAGTAGCCCCCATCTCAGTACACGGCATAACTACACCTCCAATACTTCAAGTCAGAAACTTGGGAGTCATCCTTGATTCTTCCTTCTTCTTCATCCCCAATATCAATATGTCCTATTGAACTTACATACAATATGTAGGTATAGTCATATGTCAGAGATACTGTGAGTTTGCTTCTAGACCACTACAAAAAAGCAAATCAAACATTACAATAAATTGAGTCACATAAATGTTTTTGTTTTCCATTCATATAAAAGTTGGGTTTACACTATATTGTAGTCTGTTAGGTGTGCAATAGCATTATGTCTTTAAAAATGTACACCTTAATTTAAAAATACTTTATTGCTAAAAAAAAATGCTAACATCTGAGCCTTGGGTGAGTTGTAATATTTTTGCTGGTGGAGGCTCTTGTTGATACCTGCTGACTAATCAGGGTGGTAGTTGCTAAAGGCCAGAGTTGCTGTGGCAATTTCTTAAAATAAGACATTGAAGTCTGCCACATCAATTGACTCTTTCATGAAAGATTTGTGTGTAGCATGCAATGCTGTTTGACAGCATTTTACCCATAACAGAACTTCATTCAAAATGGAAGTCAATCTCTTAAACCCTGCCACCACTTTATCAGCTAGGTTTATACAATATTCTAAATTTTAAGTCATTTAGTCAATGTTCACAGCACCTTCATCACGAGTAGTTCCCATCTCAAGAAATCCCTTTCTTTGCTCATCCATAAAAAGCAACTCCTCATCCATTGACGTTTGATCCTAAGATTTCAACAATTCAGTCACATCTTCAGGCTCCACTTCTAATTCTAGTTCTCTTGCTATTTCCACATCTGCAGTGACTTCCTCCACTGAAGTCTTGAGTCCATCAATGTCATCCATGAGGGCTGGGATCAACCTCTTCCATATTCCTGTTAATGTTGATATTTTGACCTCCTCCCATGAATCACAAGTGTTCTTGATGGCATCTGGAATGGTAAATCCCTTCTAGAAGGTTTTCAATTTATTTTGCCCGGATCCATCAGAAGAATCACCATCTATAGCCTTAAAAAAATCAATTTCTTAAATAATAAGATGTGAACATCAAATTTCTTCCTTGATCCACAGGCTGCAGAATGGAGACTGCATTGGCAGGCACGAAAACATTAATCTCCTTGTACATCTTCCAGGCATCTCAAACTTAGCATGTCTGTCCTTGAACTTTTGATATTCTTCTTCCCAAACCTTGGTTCTTGGTTTTGATATTTGGTTTAGAAATACTGCCAAATATCCTAATAGGTATTAGAACCAACGTTTGGGAAGAAAAAATATCAAAAGTTTAAGTTTAGATATGCTAACTTTAAAGGCCTGGGAAATATACAAGGAAATTAATGTTGTTTTCATGGGTGATTAGGTGCATTGTCAATGAGCAGCAATATTTTGAAAGGAATCTTTTCTTCTGAGCAGGTCTTATTAGCGGGCTTAAAATATTCAGTAAACCATGTTGTAAACAGAGGTGCTGCCATCTAGGCTCTGTTATTCCATTCATAGAGCATACACACAATTTAGCACACTTTTTAAAGGGCCCTAGGATTTTCAGAATAGCAAATGAGCATTGGCTTCAACTTAAAGTCACCATCTGCATTAGCCCCTAACAAAAGTCAGCCTGTCCTTTGAAGTAGGTATTGATGTCTCCTCTCTACCTATGAAAGTCCTAGATGGCATTTTCTTCCAATAGAAGGCCATTTCATCTACATTAAAAATCTGTTGTTAGGCTGGATGCAGTGGCTCAACTCCTGTAATCTCAGCACTTTGGGAGGCTGAGGTGGGCGGATCACCTGAGGTCAGGAGTTCAAAACAAGCCTGGCCAATATGGTGAAACCCCGTCTCTACTAAAAATACAAGAAATTAGCCGGGCATGGTGGTGGGTGCCTGTAATCCCAGCTACTCAGGAGGCTGAGGCAGAAGAATCACTTGAACCTGGGAGGCAGAGGTGGCAGTGACCTGAGATGGCACCACTACACTCCATCCAGTCTGGGAGACAGAGCAAGACTGTCAAAAAAAAAAAAAAAATCTGTTGTTTAGCATACACATCTTCATCAGTGATCTTAACTAGATCTTCTGGATATCTTGCAGTTTCTACATCAGCACATTCTACTTCACATTGCACGTTTATATTATGGAGCAGGCTTTTCCTTAAACCTCATGAACCAACCTCTGCTAGTTTCTAACTTTTCTTCTGCAGCTTCCTCATCTCTCTCAGCTTTCATAGAAATAAAGAGTGTTAGGGCCTTGCTCTAGCTTAGGCTTTGACCTAAGGGAACGTTTTGGCTGGTCTGATGTTCATCCAGACCACTTGAACTTTCTCCATATTAGCAATGCAGCTATTTTGCCTACTTATCATTCACATGTTCACTGGAGTAGCATTTTTAATTTCCTTTGAGAACTTTTCTTTTGCATTCACAACTTGGCTAACAAGTGCAAGAGGTCTAGCTTTTGGCCTGTCTTGGTTTTCAACATGCCTCCGCACTGAACTTAGTCATTTCTAGCTTTTGATTTAAAATGAGACGTGTGATATTTCCTTTTACTTGAATGCTTAGGGGGCATGGTAGGGTTATTAATCGGCCTAGTTTCAGTATTGTTGTGTCTCAGGTAATAGGAAGACCCCAAGAGGAGAGAGAGATAGACAGGGGAACAGCCAGTCAGGGGAGCAGTCAGAACACATGCAACATTTATTGATTAAATTCACTGTCATTTGTGGGCAGGGTTTGTGGATCCCCAAAACAATTACAATAGTAACAACAAAGATCACTGATCATCGATCACCAAATCAGATGTCATCATAATGAAAAGGTTTGAAATATTGCACAGATTACCAAAATGTGACACTATGACCCAAAGTGGAAAAATGGCACCAATAGGCTTGCTCAACACAGGGTTGCCACAAACTGACAATTTATAAGATTTAAAAAATGGATTATCTGTGAGGTGCAATAAAGCAAAGTCCAATAAAACAAGGCATGCCTGTACTTTTCTCTGCACTGACATCACTGAAGCTGAGCCACCACCAACTCTTATCTGGACTACTACAGTAACATCTTTAGTAGTTTCTCCATTTCTTCTCTTGCCTTCTCAAATCTATTCACAACACAGCAACCAGAGTAGTCATTTCTTTTGGAAAAATAAAAATCTTCTACAGGTTATCCTTGTGGCTTGAAAAAAATGCAGACTCTGTGCCATGGCCCATGTGGTCCACTTGACCTGCCTAGCTCCTGCCTGCCTTGTCAACTTCGTGATCTCTTTTTTTCACTTCAGCCCAAACACACCAGCTTCCTTTCAGGTTGCCGAGTACCCTATATGCCATTGCCTCAGCCTAGAACTTTCTTTCTGGTTCTCTGTATCATCCTTTTGTCTCCAGTTCAAATGTCGTTTTCTTGGAAAATCAGGTCCTATCTATCACACTAAGGAGATTTTTCCCTTCCCAGTCCCATTATGCTCAATCACTTACCCTATCTCTAACACTATGTTCCTTCATAGGAATTGTTCGAATCCTACAGTTATCCTACACAGTTCTTTGTTAGCTTGTCTATTAATTTCCACATTTGCTCATGGAGCCATATTTGCTTTATTCACAATACATGCCTAGAACCTAGTATAGTGCTTGACACACACTAGGAGCTTATCGGTTTAGAGGATTTTTCTGTTTGGGGTTTTTAAGTGATATGGTCTCCCCTGAGTCACCCAGCCTGGAGTGCAGTGGTGTGATCATAACTCACTGCAGCCTCAAACTCCTGGCTCAAGTGATCCACCTGCCTCAGCCTCCCAAGTAGCCAGGACTGCAGGCACGTGCTACCACACCTGATTCATGCTCGTTGTTGAATAAATGAAAGCTCCTTTCCTAATATAAAGTATTATCAGTCCATTGACATTTTTGCCACTGTATAATAAAATCTATATTTGTGTTTCCCTAATCATTAGTGAAGCTGAATATTTTGATTCCTATTTTCTTTTAACTGCTTGTTCAAGTAATTTGCCAATTTTTGAGTTGTTATTTTCTTATTATCCTATAAACATTCTTTGTGAAATTAAGCCTTTATCCATTTTGTTTCAGGCAAACATTTTTTCCTAGATTATTATTTGCTTAAAACGTTCTTCATTATATCTTCTATGACAGATTTTAAAATTTTTATGTACTTAAATCTATGGTCTCTCTTTATGGCTTCTGAGATTTGATTACTGCTTAAAAAGGAGTTTCTACTCCCAAAGTATAAAAGCATCCTTCATTACATTTTTATTGTGTTGAATCAATACAAATTGTCAAATTGTCTATTCTTTTGACATTGGTTTGAAAGAAATACTTTCATTCATAGCTAAAGTCCTAAATACTGAATTTTTATATAAACTTGGGTCTACTTTTAGATTCTCTATAGCATTCAATGAATCAATTCATAGATTAACTACAATGCCAATAACACTGTTATTCCAACTGGCTTTAAAGTTTTTAGTCTTTTTATCTCAAAGTAATTTCAGTTTTTGTTTTAATTTTTCCCCAATAGTCATTTTTAAAGAAAGTTTAAATTTTTTAATTAAAAACTTAGTGGGGCCTAGTGGTGCACACCCAGAGTCCTCCTACTTGGGAGGCTGAGGTGGGAGGATTGCTCAAGCCTTGACAACCATGGTCATGCCACTGTACTCTAGCCTGGGTGACAGAGCAAGACACTGGGGGAAAAAAAAAGAACAGTAAAAAATTTTTTAAGTAAAAAGACTTTATAATTTCATATTCCTTAATTTCTAATTTTACTACGTTTTTCTCAGGGACTGTGGTTTTCTAGGATTTGGGGGTTTTTTGGAGGTTACCAAGAGTCTTTGAGGCCTTGAAGAAGGCCAATTTTGTGGGAGATTTTAGTCAGTCTTTTTAAAGTCAGTATTGATGAAGAATATTTGTTTTCATAGATTGGGTACAATATTTTATGTCTATACAATTATACTTAGCATTGTTATTCAAATCCTCCTTTCCTTACAGAGTTTTTTGGTTCACTTGGTCTGTTAATTTCTATGGAGAATTAGTTAAATAAAAGGAAAATTTGGCAAATCCATAGTCTATATTCGAGACAAATAGTTTTTGTCATATGTATTTCAAATCTATTTTGATAAAGCTTTGTGACTTGCATTTTCCTTTGGATTATATATTTTATCTGCATAAAATATCTTTTATTGTGTTGAATGTTTTTCACCTTGAATTCAATTTGTCTCATACTAATATTGCTTCTTTTGTTAGCATTTAGGTGTATAACTTTGTTTTCAACTCTTGATTTATAGATATCCTGTGTAATCAAATATAGCTAGATTTGTATTTTTTTAGGCAATCCAAGAGCTTTTTTTCTAATAAGATAATTTAGCCTGTATACCTTTTTTGTGAATGCTGACTTATTGGACTTAATATTTTGCTTTTTTGTTACTTTTTATTGAAAAATTCCACCTTCTTTTCTGCCTTTTGCTGTAAAGGCAGAAATTGATGATCACATTTTTATTTGTTGTATTATACTTATATGTTTTTGTATTATTTATCCTAATTTGTACATATAATTAGCACATAATTAAACATAATAAGAACATTTATTTTTCTATGAATCTCTGGAATTGATACTAGTATCCAACATTCACTCATGCAACAAAGGAAAAAAACTTACTGTAGTTCATATCCCTGTGTCTTCCTTGTGCCTCTTCTAGTGCTAAAATCCTCCATGATTTTAATTAGATCCTGTTGATTCTTATTTAAACAGAAAAACAAGCATATATTTGACCACAAATGTCACTGCCTTCTTTGTTCACAATTGTTCTGGTATCTATGCCTTCCTCTTTCTTGGATTTATTATTTGTTCAACTAGAGTTCATTTTCATATAATTTTTAAAATAAGGCTCTTAGAGCTCACATAGAAGTGATGAAGTTGGCTATGCAGATGGCTTGTCTCCAGGATGGGGACCACATATTCCCCAGGTATAGTATGTTTACCAGGAGCACTTTCTGGGCCCCAGGGCCTTCTTAGTGAACCTTATGCATCAAGAAGAGGTTCTCAGGCTCTATCATTGGGGGTAAAGACTGAAGTTGGCTGCTCACTTTCCTTCACTTTTTCCTCTGCTGTCCTTGATGGAGTCACACTGTATTCAGCATCTCTTTCCAAACACTATCCTAGATCTCTTATGTGCATTGTATCAATTAATCTTCTTCTGAGTTAGCAGCTATTGTTACCCCCTACCCCAGGCTATATGTGAGGAAACAAGGCCCCAAGAGGTTAAATAATGTTCTATTAATGAGGAAAAATGTTGTAATTTAAACTCAGGCAGTCTAACCCCCAGATACCCTGCCCTCCCAAAAGGAAAACATGGATGGTACTAGGTTCCAGTGATAAGAAAACCAAGTGAAACTATTTTGTAAAAAAGGAACTAGTCAACTTTTATTTTTTACCAATTATTAATTGCATACAGAGAAAGACAAAAACTGGCCTGGCCAACCTACAGAACGGGAGAAAATTGTTGCAATCTATCCACCTGACAAAGGGCTAATAACCAGCATCTACAAAGAATTTAAACAAATTTACAAGAAAAAAAGAACCCCATCAAAAAGTGGGCAAAGCATACGAACAGACACTTCTCAAAAGAAGACATATATGCAGCCAACAAATAATGATGCAGCCAACAAACAAACAATGAGCTTTTATGAATAAAAGCTCACTAGCATTGGTCATTAGAGAAATGCAAATCAAAATCACAATGAGATACCATCTCATGCCAGTTAGAATGGCGATCATTAAAAAGTCAGGAAAAAACAGTCACTGGAGAGGATGTGGAGAAACAGGAACACTTTTACACTGTTGGTGGGAGTGTAAGTTAGTTCAACCATTGTAGAAGACAGTGTGGTGATTCCTCAAGGATCTAGAAATGGAAATATCATTTGACCCAGCAATCCCATTACTGGGTATATACCCAAAGGATTATAAATCATTCTACTATAAAGACACATGCACACATATATTTATTGCAGCATTGTTCACAATAGCAAAGACTTGGAACCAACCCAAATGCCCATCAATGTTACGCTGGATAAAGAAAATGTGGCACATATATACCATGGAATACTATGCAGACATAAAAAAAGGATGAGTTCATGTCCTTTGCAGAGACATGAATGAAGCTGGAAACCATCATTCTCAGAAAACTAACACAGGAACAGAAAACTAAACACCGCATGTTCTCATTCATAAGTGGGAGTTGAACAATGAGAACACATGGACACAGGGAGGGGAATATCACACACCAGGGCCTGTAATGGGGTGGGGGGCTAGGGGAGGGACAGCATTAGGAGAAATACCTAATGTAGATGACGAATTGATGGGTACAGCAAACCACCATGGCACGTGTATACCTATGTAACAAACCTGCACATTCTTCACATGTATCTCAGAAATTAAAGTATAATGAAAAATAAAAATAAAAAATAAAAAACTGGTCTGGCACTCACAGCTAGGCCTTGGTGTTCTCCTGTTGAAAGTAACCAATGTCACATAATGTCAACATCAGAAGAGGTCACTGTGACTATAATAGCTTGTAACAAAAACAAGATCACTCTGTAACATGTCTGAACACAGAAAAACACATGGACCTTGTACAAACTACAAGAGCGACCAAACATCCCAAAATTATGGCTAATATGAGTGACTGCTGCTTCTTTATCAATTACAGCGTGAGTCTCACTCTGGTCTTCCTTCCTTCTAGATGGGATTGATTAAGATACCTCATCATAGACCTACCCCTGCTTCCCGATAACATTCAATACAGAGCAAAGCTCTGCTTCCTTAAACCTTCCCCTAAATCACCTATGTATTAGTCCATTCTCACACTGCTAATAAAGACATACCTGAGACTGGGTAACTTATAAAGAAAAAGAGGTTTAATTGACTCACAGTTCCACATGGCTGGGGAGGCCTCACAATCATGGCGGAAAGTGAAAGAGGAGCAAAGACACATCTTACGTGGCAGCTGGCAAGAGAGAGTGGGTGCAGAGGAACTGCCCTTTACAAAACCACCAGATCTCATAAGACGTATTCAGTATCACAGGAACAGCAATGGCAAAGATCCACTCCCATGATTCAATTACCTCCGACCAGGTCCCTCCCACAACACATGGGAATTATGAGAGCTACAATTCAAGATGAGATATGGGTGAGGACACAGCCAAACCACATCAACATGACACAGACTCAAATGCTGTAAGTCTTTTCTGACATCTAAGATGGCCCATGGTTTGCCGTGGTGTGTCTAAGGAGTCTGAAATTCATTTTATAGGCAGCAGGAATAGGAGATAATCAAATCTGTTCGACCAGTAGAGTGACATGAACAAAGCTGTGTTTTAGAAAACTAAACTTGACAAAACATGTAAGACAATGAAGAAACTGGTTGCAAAGATAGTAACAAAGTCATTGCAGTAGTTCAGGGGAGACAAGGAATCACAAAAGACACAGGCCCTGATTCAAGTGGCATGTGATAATACATCAGGGCAGTGGCAGTGGGAATGAAAATGAGGTAACATACACTAGGATATCTGCAGGGAGAATTGATAGTGGGTAGAGATTTTCACATGGTTTTAACCATCAACGTAATTTTACATTCAATAGGTAGGAATTCCTCTGACCAGATTTTTCATAAGCTGTTCAGTCTTATTCTGAACAAAATAGATATGAGATTTTTGTATCTATAAGTTCACTTTATTAGCATAAGATGGAAAGTTATGAATAGGATGACTTTCTATTCACCTTACGTGGATTATAAAATTCAAGGTTGGATTTAAGCCTACCATATGGATAAGGGATCAACTGAGCCCTTAAGTGTCTTTCAGAAGCTCCCATGAAGGACATTAGAAGTTTTGTGAGCATATTGGAAAGCAAACTTGGTGCCTATGTGTGCATATTCAGCAGACTTGCCTGGATTCTCAGCTCCAGGAGACTAAAAAAGATGAAGATGTGCCCCATAGGAACTAATCATACTATTATTCACATGGAAGTAAAAAAGATGCACGGTTTCAATGGCAAAAATGAAGAAAACTTCCCAATATTATAATCGACGGCTGAGCTCAAGGTGGTGCAAGGCAATTTAGAAACAGGAAGGCCCTATTTTGGAATGGGCTTGGTTCCAAGAGCTTTTCCAACTGAGATTTTTAGAACTGAGCCCCTTCTCCCCTAGAAATAATGCTGGAAATTGTACCTAGGAATCGAGTGCAGCCAGGAGAGGTCACAAAAGCCCACCTATCCTACAGTAAGTTTAATTATGGTACTAATCCATGTTGGGCCTGGGAAGAGGAGGTCATTCATATATGCTGATCACAGAAAAAGCAGACACATTTCCTCAGCTTTACTTTTGCCTATTCTAGCAAAATATAGATCTTGGCAGGAAGAAATAGAAGTCAACTGACCAAGTCTTTCTCTCTGAGCTGTCTGTCCTAGCCTCTCCAATAGTCCTCTCCACAGGTAGCCTGTGTTTCTACAGTGCTCACCACCCCTACACCCTACTCAGATATTCCTGACCTTCAAAGCACATATTATGCCTCTCAATTACCTATTTTCCCTAACCTCCAAAAATCTCAAGACCTAGATTTAGTTGCATCACTTACTGTCTCTGTGACTTTGAGAAATTTTAATTATCCAAGCCTCCACCTATAAAATGGAGATGATACATCCCTAATAGGGTTAATCTGAAAATTAAACGGAAAAAAGCCTATATGAAATGTGCCAAATATTGAGCCTGACATTCCACAGGTTCAAAATTACTTAGCAGGTGTTTTTCAAGCTTTTAAAATCATCTTTCTTCTTTAAAAGTAAACTAAAAAAAAAACACAAGAAGAAAAGAACAAAGTCATCCACAAGCACAAGCAGTTGTAAGTTTGACATATCCTTCTAGGTCCTGTGTGTATACAGAAACAATATCCAATTTTATAGGATTGAGATCTTATCCTATGTATCATGCTTTTTCATACCATGAATATTTACCAATTGAAAATCCCAAAGTTATATAAGTATTTTGATAACCAAAAATACACTACACGAACTCGATCTGTTAGAAAAAAGAATGTAGGTGGAGCTTCCAAGATGGCTGAATAGGAAGAGCTCCAGTCTACAGCTCCCAGCGTGAGTGATGCAGAAGACAGGTGATTTCTGCATTTCCAACTGAAGTACCAGCTTCATCTCACTGGGGCTTGTCGGACAGTGGGTGCAGGACAGTGGGTGCAGCCCATGGACCATGAGCCGAAGCAGGGCGAGGCATCAACTCACCCAGGAAGCGCAAGGGGTCAGGGAATTCCCTTTCCCAGCCAAGGGAAGCCCTGACAGACAGCACCTGGAAAATCAGGTCACTCCCACCCTAATACTGCGCTTTTCCAATGGTCTTAGCAAACGGCACACCAGGAGATTCTATCCTACACCTGGTTCAGAGGGTCCCACGCCCACGGAGCCTTGCTCATTGCTAGCACAGCAGTCTGAGATCGAACTGCAAGGCTGCAGCAAGGCTGGGGGAGGGGTGCCCACTATTACTGAAGCTTCAGTAGGTAAATAAAGCAGCCGGGAATCTCAAACTAGGTGGAGCCCACCGCATCTCAAGGAGGCCTGCCTGCCTCTGTAGACTCCACCTCTGGGGGCAGTAGAAATACAAACTACCATCAGAGAATACTATAAACACCTCTACGCAAATAAACTAGAAAACCTAGAAGAAATGGATCATTTCCTGGACACTTACCCTCTCCCAAGATGAAACCAGGAACAAGTTGATTCCCTGAATAGACCAATAGCAGGCTCTGAAATTGAGGCAATAATTAATAGCCTACCAACCAAAAAAAGTCCAGGACCAGACGGATTTACAGCCGAATTCTATCAGAGGTACAAGGAGGAGTTGGCACCATTCCTTCTGAAACTATTCCAATCAATAGAAAAAGAGGGAATCCTCCCTAATTCATTTTACAAGGCCAACATCATCCTGATACCAAAGCCTGACAGAGATACAACAAAAAAGGAGAATTTTAGACCAATATCCCTGATGAATGTTGATGCAAAAATCCTCAATAAAATACTGAGAAACCGAATCCAGCAGCACATCAAAAAGCTTATCCACCACGATCAAGTGGGCTTCATCTCTGGGATGCAAGGCTGGTTCAACATACACAAATCAATAAATGTAATCCAGCATATAAACAGAACCAAAGACAAAAACCACATGATTATCTCAATAGATGCAGAAAAGGCCTTTGACAAAATTCAACAGCCCTTCATGCTAAAAACTCTCAATAAATTACATATCGATGGGACGTATCTCAAAATAATAAGAGCTATTTATGACAAACCCAGAGCCAATATCATACTGAATGGGGAAAAACTGGAAGCATTCCCTTTGAAAACTGGCACAAGACAGGGATGCCCGCTCTCACCACGCCTATTCAACATAGTGTTGGAAGTTCTGGCTAGGGCAATCAGGTAGGAGAAAGAAATAAAGGGTATTCAATTAGGAAGACAGGAAGTCAAATCGCCCCTGTTTGCAGATGATATGATTGTATATTTAGAAAACTCCATCATCTCAGCCCAAAATCTCCTTAAGTTGATAAGCAACTTCAGCAAAGCCTCAGGATACAAAATCAATATGCAAAAATCACAAGTATTCCTATACACCAATAACAGACAAACAGAGAGCCAAATCATGAATGAACTCCCATTCACAATTGCTTCAAAAAGAATAAAATACCTAGGAATCCAACTTGCAAGGGATGTGAAGGACCTCTTCAAGGAGAACTACAAACCACTGCTCAACAAAATAAAAGAGGACATAAACAAAAGGAAGAACATTCCATGCTCATGGATAGGAAGAATCAATATCGTGAAAATGGCCCTACTGCCCAAGGTAATTTATAGATTCAATACCATCCCCATCAAGATACCAATGACTTTCTTCACAGAATTGGAAAAAACTACTTTAAAGTTCATATGGAACCAAAAAAGAGCCTGCATTGCCAAGACAATCCTAAGCCAAAAGAACAAAGCTGGAGGCATCATGCTACCTGACTTCAAACTATACTACAAGGGTACAGTAACCAAAACAGCATGGTACTGGTACCAAAATAGAGATATAGACCAACGGAACAGAACAGAGCCCTCAGAAATAATACCACACATCTACAACCATCTGATCTTTAACAAACCTGACAAAAACAAGAAATGGGGAAAGGATTCCCTATTTAATAAATGGTGCCGGGAAAACTGGCTAGCCATATGTAGAAAGCTGAAACTGGATCTCTTCCTGCACCTTATACCAATTTAATTCAAGATGGATTAAAGACTTAAATGTAAGACCCAAAACCATAAAAACCCTAGAAGAAAACCTAGGCAATACCACTCAGGACATAGGCATGGGCAAGGACTTCATGTCTAAAACACCAAAAGCAATAGCAACAAAAGCCAAAATTGAGAAATGGGATCTAATTAAACTAAAGAGCTTCTGTAGAGCAAAAGAAAACTACCATCAGAGTGAACAGGCAACCTACAGAATGGGAGAAAATTTTTGCAATCTACCCATCTGACAAAGGGCTAATATCCAGAATCTACAAAGAACTTCAACAAATTTATAAGAAAAAATGAAACAACCCCAACAAAAAGTAAGCAAAATATATGAACAGATACTTCTCAAAAGAAGACATGTATGCAGCCAAAGACACATGAAAAAATGCTCATCATCACTAGCCATCAGAGAAATGCAAATCAAAACCACAATGAGATACCATCTCACAGCAGTTAGAATGGTGATCACTAAAAAATCAGGAAACAACAGGTGCTGGAGAGGATGTGGAGAAATAGGAACACTTTTACACTGTTGGTAGGACTGTAAACTAGTTCAACCATTGTGGAAGATAGTGTGGCGATTCCTCAAGGATCTAGAACTAGAAATACCATTTGACCCAGCCATTCCATTACTGAGTATATACCCAAAGGATTATAAATCAGGCTGCTATAAAGACACATGCACATGTTTGTTTATTGTGGCACTATTCACAATAGCAAAGACTTGGAACCAACCCAAATGTCCATCAGTGATAGACTGGATTAAGAAAATGTGGCACATATACACCATGGAATACTATGCAGCCATAAAAAAGGATGAGTTCATGTCCTTTGTAGGGACATGGATGAAACCATCATTCTGAGCAAACCATCATTCTGAGCAAACTATCGCAAGGACAGAAAACCAAACACCACATGTTCTCACTCATAGGTGGGAGTTGAACAATGAGAACACTTGGACACAGGGTGGGAAACACCACACACCAGCGCCTGTTGTGGTGTGGGTGTGGGGGGAGGGATAGCATTAGGAGATATACCTAATGTAAATGACAAGTTAATGGGTGCAGCACACCAACATGGCACATGTATACATATGTAACAAACCTGCACATTGTGCACATGGACCCTAGAACTTAAAGTATAATAATAATAATAAAGAAAAAAGAATGTAATCACACCTTTCTTGAGATAAAAGTTTCATAGAAGACAAAAATGGACACAGGCCTCTAGATAAATGTATTGGCAGCGTTCCAATTAAAATACAGCATTCCCTTAATGCTCAATTTTTTTTTTTTTTTTTTTTTTTTTTTTTTTTAGACGGAGTCTCGCTCTGTAGCCCAGGCTGAAGTGCAGTGGCCGGATCTCAGCTCACTGCAAGCTCCGCCTCCCGGGTTCACGCCATTCTCCGGCCTCAGCCTCCCGAGTAGCTGGGACTACAGGCGCCCGCCATCTCGCCCGGCTATTTTTTGTATTTCTTAGTAGAGACGGGGTTTCACTGTGTTCGCCAGGATGGTCTCGATCTCCTGACCTCGTGATCCGCCCATCTCGGCCTCCCAAAGTGCTGGGATTACAGGCTTGAGCCACCGCGCCCGGCTAATGCTCAATTTAAAATGAAACATAAAGCAACAGAGTATATTAAGCATAATGTTTCTAGGAAAATTATCAGATCTACATTAAAATATTAGCAAGAAGATATGTTTCTATTTAATTACTTAATGTATTCCTGTAATACGACCAAAAGAGATACAGCTACCTCAATGGCTAGCATCAAAACGTAAATATGAACACATCTGCATGCGTCTCTCCCTTTTTATTTCGTTCTACCCCTCTGCTGCCAACTTAAAGAACAAGCCCTGACCTACACTGCTCAGAAGTGGTCTAACAATTCCATGTCCAACATGCATCTTTTTTAATCAATTATAACCAAAAAAAAAAAAAAAGTACAAATTGGCTAATTCACTAGCTTTACTTTTTATCATACGTTGTTACCTCAGGACATCTATAAAGCTTAGACATTGCAAAATAATTAACTTGGTTCACAATAAACACAGGCACTTTACTAAAAAATGCACATACAGACCTATGGTTATAATCCAAGACAGTCTTCTATATATGGAGATACTAGCAAAAGCCCTTTCTTTCACCCTCTTCCACCATTCTAGTGACTAAGTACAGAACGACGTCTAGCTCCAAGAGGCAGGTTAACAAAGGTCACTCCCAGAAGACAGGACTTCCTAAAAACTAACAAAAGGACATTTGAAAAGGAATTATTTTACTACCTCTACTTTTAACAAACTTTCAGCATTAGGACTTGTTTATCCTTTGATACACACCAATATTAATTAAAATGCACATGTATAACAATGGTTAGATAATCTGAACTAATCTAACTCAGCCTCTCTCAGCATACTTGCTCCTCCCCGCACCTGCCACCATCCAATGAACAGTCAGCACACTCTCCAAAATACCAAGCTCAATGACACTGTTCCCAAATGCAACCACTCCTGTGAAATAACAACAACAAAAAATACCTAATGGGTGTTACTTTTGTCTTCTACTTTTAACGTGTTGTGCCTTTTTAAACATCTCGAATGACTAGCTATTTTAAATAGGACTTTAGTTTTCCACTGTAGAGACTAGATATGAAATAAGAACCCATTTGTCCAGTGTGTACACAATACATAAAGTATAGCAAAGTTAAATGACATGTACATATCATGCAGGGCGATGGATTCGCTGAAATTTTCTAGTATGGACTAGCAAAGCAAAACAACTTTTGCAACTTCTTCCCTCCCAGCTCCCTCAACCCAACAAACAAGTACTGAGAGTAGTATACTGTTCACAGAGGTGGTTTAACAATTCCACTTTTGAAGACAGTATTTCCCATTTGTTTTTAAAAGCTATTTACAAAAAGCATTATTCTAGTAGTCCTACTTTTAAACATACCACGCACTTCTAAGTATACAGAAAGACTAGATATTTCATATAAGAATTATCCAATATGTACACGGCACTGTTGAATAAAATTGTACACACAGAACAATGATTAGAATCTCAGGCATCTTCTAAATATGACCATTTGGGCCTTGAACCATTCCTTCCTTACTTCCTTCCCTCTGCCTTCAATGCAGTTGACAAGCATAGACCATGTATAATGCTTAGAGATGGTTGAACAAATTCATATCCAGAAGTGACTTACAGAAGACAAGCTTTCCTATGAATCTCAAAACAAAGTATATGGAATGTACTGGTTTTACCAAGTACTTTCTCATGTACTGGCACCTCTTTAGATGTTGCAAAATTAGGACTCATTTGTCCATTATATACCCTATACACATAGCAAAACTAAACGCACTAAACATACAGAAAATGGTGCTGAAAATATCCAAATATAAACACTAGCATTTTACCTTTTGCAATTCCTTCCTTCCCACCTGCCCTAAAACACTGTACAAGTATGGATAGTAGTATACTGCTCAGAGATGATTTATCAATTCATTTACAAAAGAAGATATTTCCTATCCATTGTAGCAAAAATATATTTAAAAAGCAATGTTTTACTACTTCTTAACATTTAACTGGCACTTCTAAACATCTAGATAGCCTAAATATTTTAGATAAGGGGTTAATTTGTCTACTACATATACAGTAGTCTTGAATAAACTGCACACATATAAGGATAGTTATCATTTGAAAATGCTTTCAAACTATGAACATTCTGGACTAGAACTCTTTCCTTCCCCATCGACTCAATAATGCTCAAATTTTCCAAAGACAGTATTTCCTAGGAATTGTAAAACAAAATGTATACAATATATTAGTCTACAAACTCTACTTTTGTCATACACAGGCAACCTCTTTAACATCTAGAAGGACTAGATGTTATAAATTAGGACTTGGTTGTACCTTATATCAGGGGTTCCAAACCCCCAGGCCAGATGGGTACTGGTCTGTGGCCTGTTAGGAACTAGGCCCACAGCAGGAGTGAGTGGGCAGTACCACCCGAGCGCCACCTCCTGTCAGAACAGCAGTGGTATTATAATCTCATAGGAGCAGAAACCCTTTGTGAACTGCGCATGTGAAGGATCTGGGTTACATCTTCTTATGAGAATCCAACGAATGCCTGATGATCTGAGGTGGAACAGTTTCATCCCAAAACCATCCCCCTTGCCCCATTCACGGAAAAATTGCCTTCCACAAAGCCAGTTCCCTGGGCCAAAAAGGTTGGGGACCACTGCTTTATATACACTGTAAACACAGATAAGTAAAACAACACTCACAGACATAAGGGACAATGGTTACTCTTGCCTCACTATGGGCACATGGGCACCGAGCTCTTTCCACTTCCACCTCCTCCCTCCTCCCCTGAAACACAACGTTGTATTACTGAAGAGGTGGTTTGGCCAGTCCCCACTAAAAACATTTCATATGAATGTCAACAAAAAGATATTCACAAAATGTGTTATTTTACTACCTGTACTTTTAACACATATCAGGCACTTCAGAACATCCAGAAGAAAACCCAGACATTTCCAAACAAAAGTAAAAAAAAGTACTTAATATTGTCAACCATGTATACAGTAGTGAGGAATAAAATACACACACAAAGCGATGGTTAAAATATAAAATGTCTCCTAAATATGATCATTCTGGCACGGAGCCTTCTCCTCCTCCTTCTCAGGTCTTCCACCCCAAGTCCTCTTACCCACTGAACAAATGTGGACATGTCATCCTGATGTCACTTGCAGAGGTGGTCTCACAAATCCATTTCAAAAAGTCATTCCAGAAGACATTTTCTATAATTTTTTTAAGAAGTGAGCATTTGCAAGATGTGTGATTTTATGACTCTTTTATCGTAATTTAGCAAAACCTCTTTACATCTAGAAGGGCTAGATGTAGCAAGCGTTCTTTTAAAAGTTTGGGGAGGTCAGTTGAGAGTAGTTTTTCCTATTACATACAGAGGTCTTCTATACAGGGCCAGTACATCTCTCCAAAGACCAGTGGGCCCTTCCAGTTGCCCAAATGTGGCTTATTATCCTACCATTTCTCTTCTGATATGAAGGTATGGTAGATGGGAGATCAACCCTGCCTGGTGGATTCTAGCAGTTTCATCCATCAGGGCTCTGCTCACCTTCTGGACCACTAAGGCCTTGCTTGGTCCATTGTCATCAAGAATGAGGCAGGCCTCACCCAACTGGGACAGAGTGGTCACCCCAGGCCTCGGTCGTGCAGGGTTCTAGGCCTACAGAGGTGGCCGAGTCGGGTCCATCTGCAGACCTGCCTTCCAGGCCTCACCCCACAGCGCTCTCCGCGGTGTTCCCACAGCTGCCAGGCTTCCCACCCCACACACCAGTGCCACCCAAAGGGGCTGCATCCTGAAGGCTTCATCTAGGCCAGGCGGGGTTAGGCCAGGAGGCCCAGCAGCCAGCTGGGTCTGGGCTGACCAGAGGCGGCTGCCTGATGGTCAAAGAGGTGGAGTGGAGAGAGGGGTCCTTCTCTGCATCAAGGCCTGGGCCCTGCTGGTGCACAGCCATGGCAAGGGCTCCAGGTGCCTGCAGGGCAGAGGTTCGCTTGTGCTTGGACCCCAGCTTTCCTGGGAGGGCCATGGAGGAAGTGGCCATGCTCCGATTCTCACCAAGCTCTCTGCAGGAACTCCAGAGTGGCTTCTTTTTTTCTTTTTATCGGCGAGACAAGGTCTCGCTCTGTTGTTCAGGCTGGAGTGCAGTGGCATGATCATAGCTCACTGTAACCTCAAATTCCTGGCCTCAAGCGATCCTCCCACCTCAGCTTCCCAAGAAGATGGGACTACAGGCATGCACCACCACCCCCAGCAAATTTTTGTATTTTTTGTAGAGATGAGGTCTGCCTACGTTGCCCAAGCTGGTCTCGAACTCCTGACCTCAGGTAATCCACCCATGTTGGCCTTCCAAAGTGTTGGGATTACAGGCATGAGCCACAGCACTCAGCCTCATAGCAGCTTCTTATTACTCTATTTGATTAAAAGAACAAAGCACTTTGTATTTTTTAACCATATGAATATATAATCTGTTACATTTAATGTGTAAACAAAAAATAAAATCCCAAGCGCCCCCAACAGACTGAATGGATCCCCTTGTAACCAAGTGAATTCCAGAAAGAAAAACTAAAAGAGAAACTAAATTCCAAATTCTAAATGCTCCCTCCCTTTTGGAGTTTAGGCACAACTAACCAGTACATTAAAATAGACATCACAGACTGCCCTAACAGGCTCTTTGTGGCAATAAGATACCAAATTCCAGCCTGACTCTGGTACAGCATCACATGACAGATAGCAGACTCTGAAGGAAATAAAAATATTTTACCCCAAAATATATTTCTTTCACATATTTTGAAATGACCCTGTAAAGCTGTCTTTTGTGGGGTAAATTTGCATCTATAGAGACACTCTTACCCCTTCCAGGTCTTTCCCAGATCAAGGAGAGATAAGTGAGAATCTGTTACTTTTAAGGGTTGAAAAGAGAGGCTTTGAGCCAGGCACGTGGCTCATGCCTGTAATCCCAGAACTTTGGGCGGCCTAGGCAGGTGGATCACAAGAGGTCAGGAGTTCAAGACCAGTCTGGCCAATATGGTGAAACCCCATCTCTACTAAAAATACAAAAAATTAGCTGGGCATTGTAGTGCATGCCTATAGCCCCAGCTACTTGGGAGGCTGAGGTGGGAGAAATCATCTGAACCCAGGAGGCAGAAGCTGCAGTGAGCTGAGATTGAGCCACTGCACTCCAGCCTGGGCAACAGAATGAGACCCCATCTCAAAAAAAAAACAGAAGAGAGAGACCTTTCTTTTTTGGTCATCAAGTGGTTATTAGACATGAATTTTAAATTGTTAATGTTTAAAATGTAGCCAATTCTTACATCTCCAGAAAATTCTTAAAAGAACACTTTTTCCTAATACCCACACACAAAATGCATCTGTCCTGCTTCACTCATTTTCCTACCCTAGCTGGTTAAATAGGCTCAAAATTCAAACCTGTCTTAATACTCATCCAAAAAAACACAATTGGAAAGATGACTACACCCCACCACCACCAACAACAAATTACCAATTAACATTTAAAATGCTGAGATTTATTTTACCCCATGTTTTAAAGAACCGAAATCATAAAATCCTATGATTGTTTTTTTAAAAAGGCTTATCAACAGTTACTTCACATCTTCTACCTAATAGAAAAGTCCACCCAAAGGTATCACACATGAATTTTTATAAGTAGTAAATAATTACAGAGACTAAAAATAACCTTGAAACTTAGACCAAGGCTAACGGCCGATTTCTACCCTGTTTTCAGGCTCAAGAATCCTAAAACGAATTCTAAATTGTGAAATTGGAGTCTGTCCCCAGCCAGAGTAGCAGACTTAATGCACCATTCATCTGTTCTGCTCTCAGCCGCTCATTGAAACAGTCACAGTCATTTGATTTTTAGGGAAAAGACAGCACTGCAAAAGTACATTCCAGAGGTCCTTCCATAAAAACCATCCTGTGTGCTCCATCTGCATGTGCAATCTGCTTGTGTATTTTCAGCCAGCTTGCACGGGCAGATTAATGCGTACAATTAGAAAGCAACCTCACAGGCATTCGATAAACTGCCTTCATTATTACACTCAGGAGAGTCCCTTTGGATGTCAATAAAAGCCTAGTTTTCTGCCTGTTAGCTAAATAATTGACAACACTAAAAATAATCAGAAGCAAACGAACGAAGTCAAGAACAAGGTGTTAAGAAAGAGCACATTAAGATTCTCATGGTGGTGCCCCAGGTCGCTATCATGAGCTTTCTCTCCAGCAACTTGGATTTACAATCTGCTCAAGTCCATGGTTGCCCTCTCTACAGAAAACGGTATCATTCCTGGTCTGCTGTGCGAATCACACATTGCAGCATGGTGAAGCTAGCAAAGTACTGACTGGTTTGAAAGAATTTCTTATGCGTGTTTCTATTTTGTGTTCCTTCGTTTGACAGTTTCAGAAGAAACTAATTTGGGAGGTGGGGGTAGGCAGTCTGGTTGGTCTGGCAAAACCTTTGTGATGTTAAAAATCCAAAGAGCTGGCTGGACGCGGTGGCTCACACTTGTAATCCCAGCTCTTTGGGAGGCCAAGGCAAGGGGATCACTGGAGGTCAGGAGTTTGAGACTACCCTGGCCAACGTGGCGAAACCCCGTCTCTACCAAATATACAAAAATTCACCAGGTGTGGTGGCATGCGCTTGTAATCCCAGCTACTTGGGAGGCTGAGGCAGGAGAATCACTTGAATCCGGGAGGCGGAGGTTGCAGTGAGCCAAGATTGAGCCATTGCACTCCAGCCTGAGCAACAGAGCGAGACTCCATTTCAAAAAAAAAAAAAATCCAAAGAGCTTTCCTAGACGTTTTTTTCCCCCCACAAACTGATTCTAAGAAGGTATGACAAAGACTTGTCATATAGAGGATCCATCTTTTCTAAATCTCTTTTATGTTTCTAACTATACAATTGCTGCTTATTTCATGAGCTATTGGTCTTTTAATTTCAAAAGTAATTCAAAACACAATACTCTTTCAAAGAAGAACCTCACGCATATACCTCTTCTCGTGTTTCTCAATAGGCTTTAAAAATCAATTTGAGATCCTTCTCATTTTTAGCCAACCTCTCTTTTTCTTGGTTACCTGGGACTTTTACAACAAGCAGAAGAAAGAGCAAGAGTGAAATGTGCGTGTAATTGAATTCAGCTCCACTGATAGTAGGCTGGGTGGCTGAGGGCAAAGTTTTTTTTTTCTTTACAGAAAAAAGAGTGATTGATCTTCTGTATTTAGTTGTTTTACTAAGACTCAAGAAGCTAGAACTATAAAAGAAAGGAGGTTGGACGCACAACTTCTAAAGTCTTTTAAAACTTCAAGAATCTTATCCTTTACTTTGCCGTATTTAGAACTCTCCAGAGAATGAACCCATTCAACTATCCAGTCCTGTGCCCAAGGCCCCCCACTGCTAAGTAGGTCTTCCCTCTTCTGATGTAAAACTAGTATGTCATAGGACAATGACATTTGTTCTCATTTGTGACTCTAGGCTACCAAAGTTGAGAGGTGAAGCCAGCTGAACTTCTGGGTCAGGTGAGGACTTGGAGAACTTTTCTGTCTTACAAGAGGATTATAAAATGCACTAATCAGCACTCTGTAGCTAGGACTGTAAAACACACCAATCAGCACTCTGTGGCTAGCTAGAGGTTTGTAAAATGCTCCAATCCGTGCTCTGTAAAAACATACCAATCAGTGCTCTGTGGCTAGCTAAAGATTTGTAAAATGCACCAATCAGCACTCTGTAAAATGGACCAATCAGCACCTGTAAAATGGACCAATCAGCAGGACATGGGCAGGGACAAATAAGGGAATAAAAACTGGCCACCCCAGCCAGCAGTGGCAACCTGCTTAGGTCCCCTTCCACACTGTGGAAGCTTTATTCTTTTGCTCTCCACAATAAATCTCGTTGCTGCTCACTCTCTGGGTCTGTGCCACCTTTAAGAGCTATAACACTCACCACAAAGGTCTGCGGCTTCATTCCTGAAGTGAGTGAGTCCAAGAACCCACTGGAAGGAACCAACTTCGGACACAAAGCCACCAGCCCAGCCCCTAATCTCTCTCACCTCTTCAGGCTGAGTCTCGAAATAAATTCTCATTCATTCTCTACCCATGAGAGGAGAGGCAATGATACATTCACAGCCGTCATCTAGTGCCTTCTTCCCACCATATCTCCGCAAGACAGACAGTTTCTCCTGGTGCTTAGCTCCTTAGTTTCCCACTAGCTCCTCACTCAAATGCCTTCCTTAGAAGAAGAGTGGAGAGAGACAGGCTAAGGATTCTGTGATGAAAATTAGAGAGAGGCTCCTTTTAGGTAAGGAGGATGACATCACTTACCAACACTTTCATCCTACCCAATCCCATCTCCCATCTATTTTCTGGCCTGGGTAGCAGAAACACAGTATTTAACTTGTTAAGGAGCAAGCAGCGGGTTGAGAAACTTCTCTTCCATTCCTGCCTCTGAATCTTAAAGCAAGAAAGGGCTGCTTATGATAGTGGCAGGATAATTTTAGTAGCATGAGAAATCAGAGGATACTGTGCTGAGGAGGAGGAATATGTTGGAGGGTGTCACAAATACGCTCACCCCGACATGTGAGTGATCTTAAATTCTGCAAACAAGGAACAACAATGGAGCGAGAGATCAGGAGGCAGGCAGTGAATATTTCATACGAAAGTGGAGCGCCCACTACTGGTTCTGGTGGGACCAGAAATTCATGTACAGCCATAAAATAAAAGTTATATGAGCCTACCCAACAAGGGCCTCTGTAAGAAGGATCGTTTCAAGTGCCTGTAATAGGCACTTTTATGTCATTTACATATTTTATGTAATTCTTGCAAATGGCCTATAAGATAGATACGATCTCTATTTAAGAAAAAAAAAAAAACAAAGAACGCTGACATTCGAAGAGTTTTAGTGGGAGCTAGGACTTTGAACCCAGATCTGCTTGGTTCTATTTCTACCACATTTAGAATTAGGCCGGGCGCGGTGGCTCAAGCCTGTAATCCCAGCACTTTGGGAGGCTGAGACGGGCGGATCACGAGGTCAGGAGATGGAGACCATCCTGGCTAACACGGTGAAACCCCGTCTCTACTAAAAATACAAAAAAATAAGCCGGGCGAGGTGGTGGGCGCCTGTAGTCCCAGCTGCTTGGGAGGCTGAGGCAGGAGAATTGCGCGAACCCGGGAGGCGGAGCTTGCAGTGAGCGGAGATCTGGCCACTGCACTCCAGCCTGGGCGACAGAGCGAGACTCCGTCTCAAAAAAAACAAAAAAAACAAAAAAAACAAAAAAAAACAAGTAGAATTAATGTAGGGCCCGAAATAGGATTCTTTGGTTTTGTCTTTTAATCAATGTGCAGGTAACCTGGCTACCAAGAGTTAGGACATGAGCGTATCCTTAAAGCCTACATAACAAAGTAGATTGCGTTATAAAGCATGTAGTAGTTGCCCTGTATCTATTAGCTGCTGTTGTTCACAAATCATACTGCAAATTACCTTGCTGTATGACCACCAGTGGAGAGTTTTGCCAATAACTACTAAATGACTTCTCAATTCTTGTCTAGAAAAAAATACAGGTGTATAATAGCCCTCAGTCCATTAGATAAATCGCTGGTCAGTTTAGATTCTGGTTAGGCACTTCAGTGCAAACACTCTGTTCCTTTTATTGGTATCCTGGAAGTCAACATAAGCAGAAGTACCTTGGATCACCAAAGGATCAAGTCTTCCAAGTTATTTATAATGGAGAATTTCTCAAATTTAGTGTTATTGACTACTAAAGGATACTTTGGTGAGTAGACATGACTCCCACCTTACTTACATGGTGACAGAGTTCAATTACATAATTAATATCACAGCCAATAACCCAATACCAGGTGCTTTGACAAGTGACCATCACCTGAATTTAAAACCTGTATGAACAATCTGCCTATAAAGGCACAAAGTTCTGGAAACATTAACTTACTATTGTTGATGCTCTCTAAATGCTTCTCTCCTAAGGTTTTCTTGAAGTCTTTTTTTCTCCTCCAGTTTATTGCTCTGAAATTGCAAATATCAAAACATAACTTATTAAAGATGCTTTAAGCAGAGCCATGATGCTAAAGTTACCCAAGGTCCAAAATCCTAAGGTCCAAGCGGCCTTGATAGTCTAATACAGTATCCTGCCAGAGGCTCCAAGATGGTATTCCCTGTCAGACCCACGGGCACTGGACTGAAAGCCAGGAGCTCCAAGTTCTTTCCACAGCTCCCCTCTCCCAACTTGATTGGTATAATCACAGAACCAGTATTTTGCGTTTTTATTCTTTAGTTCAAATGATAGCAACATTTATTTTTTTAAGCAGTGCTTTCAAAATGTTTTAATGAAAACATGAAATTTCCATACCAAGTATGTTAAATTAAAACTATAATAAATGGTTAAATAGCTCATACAAAATTTATATATACACCCAAATTCTACTAAAGTATTCAGGAAGAGATTTTCAATAAGACAACCCAACTCCCTTCTGACTTAGAATCAGATACTTAAAGCTGTTGAGGGACTGAACAGCACATGTCATAAAAGAAGCCATCCACTTGAATAGAAAATAGTTTTTTTTTTTTTTTTAATTAGCTGTTTGGAGAGCCTGGAGATAAAGGGCTTCATATTTGATATTTCTGTCACCATGGCTCTGGCATATTTTAATCCAATTTAAATAACCCAGGAACATTTGCTTTTTGCTCACCATGACACACTGTCATTTTTTAACTTGCTATGACCTATGAAAAACAAGTAAAATTCCTAGACAACAAATTTAATGGGGAGTTGAAACACATTCTACTATCCAGGAGGATCATGAAGTTTTAAATGAATCCAAGAGAGACAGTAAGCAGCTGGGTTTACTTTAATAAAAAATTGGATTTGCCCAGAAGAGGACCTGTGAAAGGAGAAAAATGGAAATCATCACTTTCAAGCCCAAACATAAGTCTGGTTCCATCTTTCAAAGAAAGGAAAAACCTGCTTGTATTGTTCATTTCCATGAAAGTCTTCATTCACTTAAAACTAATTACTAGTCCCATTTTGAAAGGCAAAATGGATGATTTCGGTTTCAGAAAAAAAACTAAAGGAAATTTACTACAGTCAAAGAGAATCAATTATAAGGCAAGCAACTGGATTATTAATGAAACACAGAATTCTAGGAGGCAAACTAATGGAAAATTATAAAAGCAAATAAACATGATTCTAGTCTAGGAAAAAATCCTGACTCATGAGCACAAAAGTGTTCAATGGTGATGAGTTCCCTGCCCTCCAGGGTGGGGACTGGGGGGGTTGCAGTGGATCTCAAAGGGTGAAAGACAGCAAACAAGCAGTAAGTGTTGATTAAACCAGTATTCAGAAAGCTACTCAGAGAACAGTGAGAAAGCCACAAAAACAGCTAGAGACAAAAGGCTGGATTCCTTTAGCGAGGTCAGAAATTAAGACCACTGGTTTTAACCTTTTCGCTAATAGATTCCAACTCACAGTCACATAGTAGCTAAATTGTATCCAACAAAAGTCTACTTATGGCTGGGCACAGTGACTCATGCCTATAATCCCAGCTCTTTCGGAGGCTGAGGCGGGCAGATCACCTGAGGTCAGGAGTTTGAGACCAGTCTGGCCAACATGGTGAAACCTCATCTCTGCTAAAAATATAAAAATTAGCCAGTCATAGTAGCAGGCACCTGTGATCCAAGCTACTCGGGAGGCTGAGGTAGGAGAATCACTTGAACCCGGGAGGCGGAGGTTGCAGTGAGCCAAGATCACGCCACTGCACTCCAGCCTGGGCGACAAGAACAAAACTTCATCTCAAAAAAAAGAAAAAAAAAAAAAGGCCGGGCTTGGTGGCTCACGCCTGTAATCCCAGCACTGTGGGAGGCCGAGGCGGGCGGATCACAAGGTCAGGAGATCGAGACCATCCTGGCTAATATGGTGAAACCCCGTCTCTAGTAAAAATACAAAAAATTAGCCGGGCATGGTGGTGGGCGCCTGTAGTCCCAGCTGCTCGGGAGGCTGAGGCAGGAGAATGGCGTGAACCCGGGAGGCGGAGCTTGCAGTGAGCCGAGATCGCGCCACTGCACTCCAGCCTGGGTGACACAGCGCGAGACTCCGTCTCAAAAAAAAAAAAAAAAAAAAAAGGTCTGTTTATGCCTCAGAAGTTAATAGTTGATGGAGAAGTATTTTGGGGGAAAAAAAGTAGTAGTAGTAGTATTTCTGGAGTAGTTGAAAAATTATATTCAATCCCTATTCATATCAAATGCCTGTTATATGCTTGGTACCATGTTAGATGCTGGGAATAGAGGTACGAACAGAGCAGTGCCCATTCTGGAAAATGTTACAACCTCGTTGGGGACACAGACAAGAAAGCAATGATGGCAGTGTGCTAAACACATTAGGGGAGAGCAGTCTGCAAATAACATAGTAAGAATGTAGAAAAAGCACTTAAATGGATTGTCAGGAAATGCTTTCAAAAGTTCCACACTCACTCAGTGCCTACTTAGTGTTAGACTCCATCCTGAGCACGAGAGCCAAGAAGTTGAATAGCACTGGGAATATGGTTTCTAACTTCCGGTAAGCTGCATGTTACGAGGGTGCTTCCTTCTATGGAGAGTAGACTCACAGCTTTCTTCATATTCCCCAAAGAACTGATGACTAAATAAAAGGATAAATACCATGGATCTAATGAGAGATAGAAATTCTAAATCTAACCCAATCTTAAGCAAGAGTGTTTCAGGAGGAGAAGGTAGTAACAGGGTTACTACACTCCATTATATGGGTTGTTCAGCCCAGGGGGTCCCAGCAGGTGGGAGGGGGGGTAGGAAAGGAAAGATAGAGCCACTGTTCACCTCACCAAGATTTGTACTGCAGCATGTGGCTGCTTTAGCACAGAGGAGGTATGTTTTTCTGTGTCACACAAAGACCCTATCTATCAGCAGTCTGAGCACCCACAGAATTGACTGCCTGAATGCAGAATTGGTCTCTAATTTGCACAAAGACAACCATGGGCTGGTAGTAACCCCGGATAGGAAAGTGGCGTTCCCAGAACTTACATTTTTTTTTTTCTTTGAGGCGGAGTCTCTCTCTGCCGCCCAGGCTGGAGTGCAGTGGTGCTATCTCGGCTCACTGCAAGCTCCGCTTCCCAGGTTGCCGCCATTCTCCTGCCTCAGGCTCTTGAGTAGCTGGGACTACAGGCGCCCGCCACCGCGCCCGGCTAATTTTTTGTACTTTTAGTAGAGACGGGGTTTCACCGTGGTCTCGATCTCCTGACCTTGTGATCCGCCCGCCTCGGCCTCCCAAAGTGCTGGGATTACAGGCATGAGCCACCGCGCCCGGCCCAGAACTTACATTTTTAATATACAAAGGCACAAGAGAATATGTCAGCTCAAGGAAATCCAGGAAACTCATGGATAAATTGAACAATGTTTATAGAAAGAAGTAGAAGATAAGGTTGAGAAAGTAAGAAGGAATAATTATACAGGAACGTATATGCCAAGCAAAGGAGTGTGGACTTTCTGAAACCCAACGGTAAGCCATTATATTAAGCAGGAAAGGAAGTGGCTCACTCTTATAACAACATGGAGGTTAAACTGCAGCAAGGGCCACAAATACAGGAGAACCCCTGGGGTGATTCTCACAGTAATCTAGGCCATAAATTATGAGCCCCAAGTTAAGTCAGCAGGTATAGGGGACAGAGAAGAAAGGACAGTCTTGAGAAAAACTTAAGGGACAGAAATAATAGGAAGTATGACGATATGGATATTGGACGAGTAAGAAAAGGAGGAAGAGTCTAAGATTACTATCATTTTAAGAGCATCAGAATGAACTTATGAGTTCGATTTTGAATTTATTGGATTTGAGGTATATTTGTGGAATATTTAGGGAGAAATATCAAGCATGTGGTAAAATATATGGTTCTGGAATTTAGAAATATGGTCTGGCCTGAAGATACGGACTGCAGAAATCAGCACAAACAATAACTAAATCCTCAACTGTGGAATTTTTCACCGAAGGAGAGGGGCCTAGGCCCAGCAGTATCAGAGGAGACCAAGGGATGGGATCTGGTAAGCATCAACAGTGGAAAAATGAGTAGAAGAAAAGGTTCCCAGGGACGTTCAGGAGGGTGGAATTTGAAGGACAGAGTACTTATAATCGTTAATATTAAATTTTAATTTTATGTATGTATTTATTTATTTGAGACAGGGTCTTGCTGTATCACCCAGGCTACAGTGCAGTGGTGCCATCTGGGCTCACTGCAATCTCTGCCTCCCAGGTTCAAGTGATTCTCATGCCTCGGCCTCCTGAGTAATTGGGATTATAGGTACGTACCACCACACCTGGCTAATATATGTGTTTTTGTAGAGATGTAGAGATGGAGTCTCGCCATGTTTCCCAGGCTGGTCTTGAACTCCTGGGATTAAGCAATTGGCCTGCCTTGGCCTCCCAAAGTGCTGGGATTGCAGGCATGAGCCACTGCACCCAGTCTTAATATTTAGTTTTACACAAAGCAAAAATAAGTGAGGAATTTAAGAATCTTTCCTGGGTTCTTTTCTTTCTTTCTTTTTAAGAGCCGGGGTCTCACCATGTTGCCCAGGCTGGTCTCAAAGTCCTGGGCTCAAGCAATCCTTCCTTCTTGGCCTCCCACTGTCCTGGGATTATAGGCGTGAACCACTCTGCCCAGCTGGATTTTTCAATTAAGAACACCATTGGTGATCTTAGTTAGATTAGAACCAGAGAAGCATTAGAAAGAAAAGCCAAACTCAGCCTAGGAAAGGAATCAGAGAAGGTAAATTTTTTTTTTTTTTTTTTTTTTTTTTGAGACGGGGTCTCGCTCTGTCACCCAGGCTGGAGTGCAGTGGCGCGATCTCAGCTCACTGCAAGCTCCGCCTCCCGGGTTCACGCCATTCTCCTGCCTCAGCCTCCCGAGTAGCTGGGACTACAGGCGCCCGCCACCTCGCCCGGCTAGTTTTTTGTATTTTTTTAGTAGAGATGGGGTTTCACCGGGTTCGCCAGGATGGTCTCGATCTCCTGACCTTGTGATCCGCCCGTCTCGGCCTCCCAAAGTGCTGGGATTACAGGCTTGAGCCACCGCGCCCAGCCAGAGAAGGTAAATTCTTAAGCTAGCTGAGCCATGTATCCCCTGGGGAACTTTTTTTTTTTTAATAGAGATTCTTTGGTTCAGGTGATCGTTAGAGAGTCAGTCCACAGAGTGACATTTGGGAACCAAATGTGGTAGAGGAGTCTTTGAAGAAGTTTGAACCATAATGCTTAGGACAGAGGAGTTGAAAGCAGACCACTACACAGAAAGTTTGTTTTTACTGTGAGAGATTTGAGTCAGATTAAATCCTAAGAAAGAAAAACAAAAACAAAACAAACAACAAAACCAGAAAGTGAGAGGAGAAAGGGAGCATAACTGATGGAGAAGCAAGGTCCCTAGGGAGATAGGAGGGAAGATGACGTGGTAAACACAGGTGGAAGAATCTATGGTACCAATGAGGAAAGGGACCTTCTGATTCCTCCTGAGATAGGATGGGGGTAGGTGCAGCAAAGGGAGAGTAAGAAAAGAGAAAAATAAAGATACTTAAGGCCAGTGGCCTTTATTTCCTATGAAGTAAGAGACAAGGTCACGTGCTGCAAATGAAAGGAGAGTATAAGAAGAATATAAAGCCAGCAAGAATCTTGGTAATTGGGGTTGGTCCCCAGTTACAATGCAAAGAAAAAAAAATGCTGGGCATTGGGCATTGTGAAAGACCCAGCTGAGATGAAATCTCAGAAATGCGGTGTGGCAAAAGAAAAAACAAAAGTCACATTTGTTTTTCTCTCCAGCAACCTCATTCATGTGGGTTTAGTAGAAATGAAATAATTGAACCCATCCAATTCATGCATAAAAATAATAATACTCTCTATGCCTCCCTTCCAAGAGGTTGATATAATAGATTCCAATGAGATAGTGTTAAAGCACTTCTTTACATTTATAATTAGGTTAGGGAACCTTTACTGAGTGCTCACCAAGTGCTAGGTATCGTGCTAAGATCTTTGCATATATTGTATCCTCTAGTCCTGCCAGTCTCATTATTACATTATTATACCCACTTTACAAATAAGGTAAGTGAAGCACAGAGAAGCTATCAGCCTACACTCTTAGTACCACATCTTTATTTCAGAGATATTAACATTACAACATTATGAAGTTAATTAGTGAGATCCTATTACATTTCAATGACCAAAGGTTTAATGCCTCCACCAATTCATCTACAAAGAAATGCATGATGTAGGAACCACATTTCTTGGAAACACTGATGTTCCCTGAAAGTTTTCAGAAATGGAAATGTTTCCCAGTTTATATAAACAACATTGAAATAATTTCCTCAATGTTGAGTTTACCCCTAAAATTTTTCTTAAACTGGTAGCCCTTGCTACTACTTGCTTCCTACAAATAAGAAAGCAACAAGTGTAATTCCTTAACATGTACTTGTATGCATCTCCGCATCTAATATGCAGAACTTATTTTCTACCAGTTAATTCCTACTTCACCGTATAGCATTAAAACTAACTGTGCTTCTCAGTGTCTGCATAAAACACTGTGATTTCCAGTGCTTCAAATGACTTTGGCAGCCATAGCTTACTGGAAAGAGCAAGGAAAGGTGTTGGAAGTCACTCAGATCATTAGCTGATTTCCTGAATTCTCTGAGGTTATGATACCAAGAGGTTGGGGGATCAAATGAAGTACAGTTGGGCCTCCTTATCTATGAATTCCATATCTGCTGACTCAACCAACTTCGGATGGAAAATATTCAGGGGATGAGGAATAGATGGTTGCATCTATACTGAATATGTAACACTATTTTCTTGTCATTATTCCCTAAACAATGCAGTATAACAACTATTTACACAGCATTTACATCATATTAGGTATTATAAATAATCTAGAGATGATTTAAAGTATACAGAAGAAGGTACATAGGCTATTGTAAATACTACTCCATTTTATATAGGATTTTGGTATCCATTGTGTTGGGGGGGGTGGGGGAGGCAGCAACCAATCTCCCACATTTAAAGGGTGGCTGTATTTGGAAACTATATAATACTGCATATTATCTCAAACATATGTAGATCAAAAGCAGAGTAAGATGAACCTAGGAAATAGAGTCTTTAGAATGGAGTTAGAAGATTTTCATAGTTTAGGTTTGTGGGTATCACGAAAGTATGGGAAAATAAAATTATTATTTATCATGTGATTATGGGGGGAAAATGTGATTTACTCCCATAGCACTAAATTTGGGTGAAATGCTTGCTGTGGGGAGTTAGGAAAATCTGTCTATTTATGCTGAAAGAACCAGTGGCAAAACACTCGCATCTGGTAGACTACTTTTTTACTCTAATGCTCTAATGTCTTAGAGACATTGTCTCTGCTTTATAGATTTCTTGGATAAGAAATCAATGCATCATTATAAAACCACATGAGTAGTATTAGTTTCCTATTTCTGCTGTAATAAATTACCACAAAGTTAACAGCCTAAAACAATATACATTTATTATCTTACAGCTCTGGAGGTCAGAAGTACAAAATGGGTCTCAATGGGCTAAAATCAAGGCGCCAGAAAGGCTGCGTTCCTTCTGGAGGCTCAAAGGAAAATAATCAGTTTCCTGGTCTTTTCCAGCTTCTAGAGGCTACCTACGTTCCTGGGCTAATGGCCCCTTCCTGCATCTTCAAAGCCAGCAGTGGTGGGCTGAATCTTTCTCCTGGTATCATCTCTTCTTTCTCTAGCTCCCTCTTCCAATTTTAAGGGCCCCTGTGATTATATTGGGCACCTGGATATTGCAGGATACACGCTCTAAGGTCGGTTGATTAGCAACTCTAATTCCACCTGTGACCTTAATCCCCTTACCCATGTAAGGAAACATGTTCCTAGGTTCCACGGATAGAACGTGGACATCTTGGGGTGGAGCATTATTCTGCCATCTACATGAATTATAATCTATTTTTAAATCAATAAATATCAAACACACAATAGGCCAGCTATTTCCCCAAATCTTTGCTCTCCCTAGCCCTCTGAGACTTGGCTTTAGAATGTGGATGGTAGAAGAGGGTAAGAAAATACCTTTTTCATTTAGTGCTAAGCAGTGGTGTGCTGGTCAACATTTAATCAGGTCTAGCAGGTAGGAGGAGGGGAAATTAATCTGTAGCATTTACTGATTTCCACATCATAAATATTTTCCAGCACAGTCGGTTTTAAGCTGACAATGATGAAGCCAAGTAGCTCAAAAAATCCTGAAAATGTCACAATTCTCACAGTACAAGCCAGTACCAGGAAGCTACAGCACATCACTCGAAGTATATATACTGTGACAGACCCTAGTCTAGGGAATGCAAGTTACATTCCTGAACTGAATACAACTGAAGTATACCAGCGCTGTCTCCAAATTTCCCCTTTTACCCATAGGATTAACTCTTCATGGGCCCGCCTGACATGACTGGATACTAAAGAGCTGGTTGACTTTCACACCTTTCTGACTATGAAGGATCAAAGAACATGCACAAATGCTGGCAAGGAATCCAGTCTACTCTTCCCTCACTAAATGCTGCACACAGAGATGATGACCAATCAGAATGAGACCCAATGCCCCCTGACTTCTTTTGGGAGAGAAGGAAATGAAGGCAGAAGGGGACCAGCGGCCAGTGGGGGGAAAGTCAGAGACAAAGCTAGAGGCTCTTGGGCGACAGTGGGCTGCTTGGATTCTACGTGGCTCAGAGTTTTCTGGGCAGCAGCCATTTGCCTAGGGAGGAGGGCAGTGTGTTTACAGGCTGATGTCCATGTGTGTGTTTGCTGTGCATTTTAAAAAATAAGTGCTCCATAAGCACAGCCATTATCACTTCCCTCAGCCATTTCCACACTGGCAATGTGAAATATCTCATTTCTAGATGGCTAATGTTCATTTTTCTTATCTGACACAAGCTACTAACTAGGCTCACATTTAACATGAAAAGCTACAGATTTATCTACAGCAGGGAAGGCTGGGATCATGGTGACAGTGCAGGCCAATCGGCCAGAGAAATCACACCTGTGGAAGAACAAGGATGGGTCACTCCTTCTTTTGCAAGGTCATTTAAATTAATGCTCCTCGAACTTTTATGTGCACAAGAATTACCTGTGGAGCTTGTTAAAATGCAGATTCTGATTCAGTAGGTCTGAGGTAGGGCTAAAGATTCTGCTTTTTTAACAAACTCCCAGATGATGCCAATGTTGCTTGTTCAAGGGCCATATTTTCAATGGGAAGGGTCTACAGATCAACTCTCTCTCCCCATCTCTCACATCCTGGCAAATTTATGCCAATAGAATTACAGTTATCATGTTAGGAAAGGGAAAAAAAAAAAAAAAACACCACTTTTAGACAATGTTAAAACAGTTTAGGCCAGGCATGGTGGCTCATTCCTGTAATCCCAGCACTTTGGGAGGCCAAAGCAGGTGGATCCCTTGAGCCCAAGAGTTTGAGACCAGCCTTGGCAACACTGTGAAACCCTGTCTCTACAAAACACACACACACACACACACACACACACACACACAAAATAGCTACAGTGGTATTAACCTGTAGTCCCAGCTACTCAGGAGGCTGAGGTAGGAGGATTGCCTGACCCCAGGAGACTGAGGCTACAGTGAGCTGTGATCACACCACTGCACTCCAGCGTAGGCAACAGAGTGAGAGACCGTGTCTCAAAAAAAGAAAAGAAGAAAAGAAAGAAAGAAAACAGTTTCAACTACACACATTTATGAATAGTGCACACTATTGACCCATGAAGAAATTAGCTGTAAATGACCCACATGCCAGCCAGTTATGGGTATTACCTGACAACTAATAAATGACCTTTAGGACAAGAGGTTGTAATGCAATAATTATTAAGGGTCTGCAAGCCTCTTCACCCCATTCCTGGTGATGACTTAATGACTGTCTTTGTTCTACCTGAAATACAGACTATGCTCCATAAAGGGAATACCTCCTCTAAAATCACAAGACCTAAGCATGAATCTTCCTTTGAAGGATAAAATGGAAGGAAAAAAATTGGATGAGGAAAAGAAGGGTGGGGAATAGAAACAGAGAGAGAGAAAAAGATGAGTAAATTTTTTAAGTCCCTGTAATAAAAATCTTCTACAATGAAACTATAATTGTTGATCAGCAAATGTGAACTAATCCTCCTCCTCCTCACCTTCTCTCTCTGAATTGCCTTCATTTTTTGGAGTTCAGCTTCTTCAGCTTCCTTCTTGATTCTTACAGATTCTTCTCTTTTTAGCTAAATTGTATTGAAATTACAGAGAACGAAAACAGTTACCATTTTTCAGTCTGAACCCTGGAACACAAAATTATGATGAAAGGCAAATTACAGTATTGTTTGTGCTATACCTCACCATGATTATAGGTTGTTACTTCAAGCTACTTAGATCACAGAGAATGGCCGGGCTACATCTTCTGCCTGTGAAATTTCTGTCTTTGTGTTTCTTCCTTGGTCTGTCTCTTTTTCAATGTCTCTGTCTTTATCTACCTCTGTCTCTCTCTCTCTCTCTCTCTCTCTGTGTGTGTGTGTGTGTGTGTGTGTGTGTGTGTGTGTGTGTTGGGGAGGGAAAAGGGAAAATAATTTTTCCTGATTACAAAAGTCAGTGTTCATTGTAAAAATCGCTGGGAATCTTAAATCTTTTTTGTACTACTTCCATGACTGGCATTCAGTAAACAAATCCACATTCTTAGAACCAAAACATTCCAAACATAGTAGACTTTAAACTATAGTTAAACACAGTTAACTTAAATGAGAAAAATAATTCCCTTAATAGAGGGTCTTACTGAGTGATAAAGGGCTTGGGTAAGAATTGAAGGTATCCATCGCTTCACTTCTCACTTTGTGATAACTTTGATTTTGAAAGCTGCTGTTTGCAGTTGGTTGGAAGGTTTTATGCTTTTGGTAAAGTTACTGTGTTATTTCACGGTTACTTGAAAGAGCTGGTACTCATATTCCTTACCAAAATTAAACTAAAAGAGATGAATTCTGACCTTTTGCTGGTATTTAGATTGCATCAGCTGGAGTTGTTGCTTCTGTCTGACTTCAGTTTCTGACTGGCTTCCACCTTAGGAAAAAAAAATCCACAAAGGTGAAACATAAATATTAAGCTGAAATGTCAGCCATGGAGGACTAATTAATACATAATAAATCTGCAACATGAGTTTCCTTAACATTCTCATGCTCTTGGAAATAAGAACATAACCAGTTTTCCTAATAAGACCTTAAAGAAGAAGAATCACCTAGAAGAGAGAGCTGGATAGAAACAGAAGGCCATATTTTTAAAACAAAAGAGCACTTTACCAAGGTTTTCCAATCATGTAGGTATTAAAGTTTTCACTTGGATTGAAACCATACCTAAAGGTCTGTGCTAAATAGAAGAAATAATGCCTGTCTTGGAAATTGTAGAATTTTCTTCCTGCTTGAATATGACTATGCCTGAACCTAGTAAAGACGGTGATCAAAGGTGCTTCTATTGCTTTTCTTCTTCTAACTCTATTGCTTTATGTTCAAGCAGCAAGGCTCAGGAAGCTCTCAGAGGTCTTGCCACTAGACAAGTATGTAGTCTTTATAACCCAGTTTCTAAAAATACAATGGGAATATTCCAGTTAGTAACTGATCCATACTATTTATTGTTCTTTCCTTATATAGTCAAAATAAAAATGTGGATGTGAGATGATTTACTTGCTCTCTCTTAAACCTAAAAGAATTTGAGGCAGCTTGACAATCATCTAAGAATTGCTGTTTAGGGAATCCTCACTGTTTATGCAAGCTCGGTGTGCGTATTATAAAGATTCCTTTGAAATAATTCTCTGGTGCTTTGGTCACTAAAAGTGTCAGCTCTCTGAAAGATTCACTCTCACAGAAGATGCATTAAAACAATTTGTGTTCACTATAGATCTTATAATTGAACTGAGAAAGATACCATAGGGACTTTTCTTCTGAGATCCAAAAGATAGGCCTGTTTGGTGTTGGCCTTTTGACTGCTATTGTGGGGAATGGGGGATGTTTCTTTCAAGACAGTGAGGAATGCTGACGCTTTTCTCTAATGTTACAACAACTTTTAGTATCTCCTGCAACCATTCCAATATTGTAAGGGGCAGAGTAGAGGAGGAGTTGAAAATTCGAAGAAATGGAGGAAGTCAGATGTTTAAGCATTTACAAGTTTTGTTCAAAACTCATCTCAAAGTTTAATACATTCTAGAATTTTCTTCTCTACCCCCAAGCCCCTCACACACACACATACCTGATTATCCCTAGATAATGCATATAACAGGAAGTCAAAATGAGAATCCTGCTCATTTTCTGCTAAGACTTCAAGACAACAGATGCCAAGCACTTCAAATTCCAAAGTGAGGTAATGGCCCCTCAAAGCAGGATCTGCAAGGAGATAACTGAAACCTACCTTGGGGAACCTTAACTAACTTCACCCTATAAAAGAGGTTGGTCAGGCCAAAGGGAGGCAGAAATCTGAGGAAAGATGTCATTCTGCCTCTCTTCTGTGTTTTGAGGAAGGAGAAATCTTCACATCAGATGAGCAGGAGAGGTTTAATGAAAATCAGCTGGAGACCTCAACCTGCATTTTTAAGAGTCTGAGGGTCCTAGTGGATTCATGCCTAGAACAGTTAGAGCCTAAAGGTATAAGGCTGTTGTCAGTTGGCCACTGAGATGAGTCCTCAAGAGGTAGCTACATTATAAATGGCCCGTATTCACAGTTTATGAAAAGAAAGAATGCACAAGTATTCCCTGTACTTTTAATATTATTCTCATGAAAGAGAATGCCAACATAAAGCCATCTAAAGGGACTTGCCTATGAGGGCCATGTCAAGAACAATGGAACCCTAAAAGGAGTCTACCAAGAGCCAACAGTGAGGCCAAGCCCTGCTGACAGGAAAGGAAATCATATCAGGGAAATCCACGTGGGAGATGGGTGGCAGAGAGTGAAGGATGCTGAAAAACTCGAAGAATCCCAGGAAGGAGAATGAGCAGTCAGCGCAAACCTAGGCTCAAAGAAACCAGGATCACTGCACTACGAACCCCGACCTCTCTTATCTCCACTTCCCGCTTCAACCCTAGAAAGGTCAGAATCTGGGAACAGAGCAGTGAATAGACAAAAGTCCAGCCACACCCTGTTCCACTTGCTAGATTCCTACCTGAAACAGGCCTGGGTTAGAGCAGGGCAGCAGCTCTCATCTCCATTAGTAACAGAATTTTGATCAGTACCTAAGACTGAACATTAATTACTGAAATGAGACTGTTTTAGGCCTAGAATTAGCTAGGTCACTCTATTGTTTGAGAAAGACCAAAAAGCTTTAATTTCTTACAGCATCCAAAAAGCCTGGGAAAGACTGGTCTCACACAGCCAATCTCAGGGGCCAAGTTAGGAGATATTAAAGCTGTTTTCTGATTGTATCCTTCGAGTCTGGCTCATATGCACAAAGGAGGCACTTGAGATTAGCCCTTTTCATGAAATACAGTGGGATGATGATAATATTACTATTACTTCCTCTCATTAAATAATTTCCAAATTAGATTTTTACCTATGTTCTCATGTTCTTGGCGGGGTGGGGGGGGGGGGGGGGGTGAGGGAACTGCTCTAAAACTGTTGCAACAGAAAGTGGCCGGTGACACAAGACTTGCTTGTATTAACTAAATCTGTGGACACTGTGTGTCCAACCCTTTAAATTTTCAGCTGCTGCTAGAAGAGAAAAAGCAAAGAAAAGATGTGAATGATTCCCATTAGGTGGCATCCCCTCTGAATGATTCAAACACCAGCAAAGGCGGCCCAGACAATTCATCACACTGGCAGCACCTGCTCCAGAGGCCCAGAGGTCTCTATCTGTAGAATAAAAACACAGGTGATGTTTCTCTTCTACCCACCACCGGGTTTCTAGCTCACTCTCATCTTCCTCTTGGAACTGACTCTCCACTCCTTTTCTTCAGATTAACATTTAACTACCATGATTAATATGCTCGTCCTAGCATTTACTCCCATCCTGACTAGTGCTATGACAGGGCATATGCAGCGCCCCAGGTAAGCTTTCTTCAGAGTCAATCATCTAAGAGGCTCTAAATTATTTGGCAATTAAGCCATCACTGTGTTCCCATAGAACTCTGGCATTACAGGTTTGCTACTTGCAGAAAATCAGGAAAAAAAAATGTATATACACACACACACACATTAAACGCATTCCACCCAAGCAGCACAATGACCAAACAAACTACAATGGACATTCACAGACAGACATATGCAAGCTGCTAACAGGATCCATAGGGGGCCCCGCCCTCCCGCATTCAGGCAGTGGCTGTGCTTGCTTACCTAGCCGCCTGGGCACCAGGTGAACTGGTTTAGCTCTGTTCTGCTCCTTCCACTTCTCCAGGTTGGCCAGCTCCTGTTCCGCAACTAAGCCAGGTGAGAAATATCAAATGGTCAGTTACTAGACTTCTAAAAGAAAACCAGTCCCTTCGAAGCATAAGAAACAACTATTAGAAGGCAGTTAACTACATATGAGCATGAGTGAACAAGACTTCCACGTTAGAAGCACAATATTCAGCCCTGACCCCTATGTGTCACCCTGGGCCCGGCCCTGTGGGACTTCTCACCAAGAATCAGCACAGAGGGTTCAAATTTGAAAAACCACCTGGGCTCCTACTAAAACAAGGAAGTATAGCTTTTCCTACCATTCTGGCATTTTTAAAACTCTGTATCAAGTTAATTTTTAAAGTTTCCTATAGATAATGTGTGCAAAACTAGAATATTTTCATGTCAATAAGAACTTTCCACACACAGGTAAACATATCCCCAGAGAATTCTGATGCCCATACTCGCTTTATGTTCAATGCTCCCCAAGCTTACTGCAACTCTAGGGAGCGAGGGCTCGGTGCCACGGGTGGGGACCCTGGCTCTGGTTTCTTGGGCACTCCCGACCGCCATGCAGAGTCGGCTTCCGGGGGAGCTGTGCTCATTTCCTAAATGTTCACTGTGCACGACAGCAGGGGGCGCCAGAGAGAAACTAGTTGTCACTCCAGCGCCTTCCCTTACCTCCTCTGAGACCTGTTTCAAATGTCCATTACTACAAAAACAAATTCTGAAACATTTCAGAATCCAGACCACATTGAGACTTAAGCTCCTGTTAAGTATTTAAATCAAAAGCTTGTAAAATACCAGATCGGCTGGCAGTTCCCGTAGTCCCTGCATGGCTGTGATTGTCATATTCTGCACTGACCCACTGTCCCACCCGGGACTACATGTCTGGTGGGGACTCTTTAGAGCGCTTTTTCCCTTTTGTGCCTTTCTGTCCATCATTAGTCATGAAGTTAAATTTCGTACCGATTATCTAATAAAGGAGACCATCGAATTTCAGCATAGCCCCACAGCTGGACTTGAACAGCCTACTATTTCTTTGTGAACTAAATGAACTTTAGTTCTCTTCCACCTCTAAAGCATAATGCTATAACTTTAAATGGCAGCATTTATATTTACCGTACATCAATTAAACATGTTATGCACACATTAAGTACAGAGAGTACAAAAACGAGTAAGATGTGGTCCCTGCCCTCAAGGAGGTTTATTGGCAATAAGTGTAAAGTTGTTCAAGCCAGTAGAAATCCAGAATCTACCATCGTGTCATGAGTTCTGTTACTAATGTAGAGAAACAAACTTAGAAGTGTTAATAGAATATTTTTAAAGGTATAATCAAAACTGCTGATGTTTTTTTAAAAAAAAAAAAACTTTATGAGATTTGGTGAGTCTATATAAATCAGAAAATAAAAATACTTCACACCAAAATAAACCAATTGTAAAAAGAGAGAAGCATTCTGAATGTTAAATGAATGGCTATACGTACTTCTTTGTATCTGATTTCTCCGGTTTACATTTGGTGCTATCAAGGTATATGCACTTGTGCTAAAAGGAAGAGAAAAAAAAATGCTTATTACCATGAGAAACTACCAATGCATATAAACCACCAGATATTTTTCCTTCCATTATACTGTATTTATGATCATTACCATCAAATAGGCACCATGAAAGATAATCTTCTTAAGTCCCTGGTCTGTTCTCTGGGACCTCACAATCTTGATGTCAAAGTAAAACAAAGGACATGACCAAATAAGGAAATATAAAAAATTCGATGAAGAGTGGCAAGTGACTAGTTGGTATACTGTCCTTGTAGGGCTCCACCATTCCTCTAGGTGGTGCTTGTGAGTAAATTCCTTTAAGATTGCTTTAGATTGGCATTCTCTTCCGTGTGACCACACCGAGGTACAGGAAACATTGGTACCTTTTTTGTTCCCACAGACTGAGCGTAGAGGCCATTTGCAATGCAGCCACCTCCTCTTGATGACCTGAGTAGCTAACTGGCTTTTAGGCTTTGACTTTTCTAGGACTATGTCCTCTGGGTTTCTTCTTCTAGGGACACAGGTTGAGCATAATCAGGGGCTCGGAGAAGCAAAGAGTCATTTCAAACAGGGGGATCAGGGAAGACTTTTTAAGCAAAAATATTCAACTCCATGACACTAGGAAGCTGTTAAAATATTGTGCGCTTTTGAGGGCAGAGAATGTGCTTGATTGATATGTATTCCAAGCCCCTGGCACAGTGTCTGGCACAAAGACACTGGCTGCTTGATAAATGTGGGCTGAATTAAAATAAAATGATGCTACAGACCTAGCCTGTGAGTCTGTGTTGGGGTGGCTCTTTTTTGAGATGATACATGTGATCCCACAAGAGCATGAACACTCCGTTAAGCAAAAATATAGCACAGTAACAGACTGCAGCATACGTGTAGGTACAGTTTTAAGAGAAATGCTGTGGATAAACACAACCAGCTTATAACTGTAGGATTTAAGAAGGGGAAAAAAAAATCCACCCAGATACTCTTGGAAGTCTCTCTCTTCTACCTGAATATACCATTTCAAAGGGCAAATTAGCAAAGATTGAACGGTAGAGGCCAAAAGCACTGATCAACAGAAGCCATTTCCTTCCTTATCTCATTATTTTTCTAGCAGCTAGCCTTCAGCCAGCTTCAAACTGGGCTTTAATTTTAGACTTGCAAATGTGAGGTGTGCAACAGCCTTTGCATGCAAATGGGGCTGCTGGATGCCCAATTACCTAATGTATATCAGCAGACGTTGCATGTGTAGCCTAGCATGCATACAACGTTATGAATACAAAATTAGGAGGCTGCCACTGGAAATTAATCCCTTGTCCATTGCATATTCTTTGTACACCCTAAGAAACATTTTTCACTCCTGAATTGCCAGTACTTTATAGGAGCTTGGAAGCTGCAATCCTGTGGGTAGTCCCTGGAAACTTGAATATGGTGCAGTGGTGAGCCATTCTACAGAGACTGAAAGCTGAAACATGAGATACTAGATGTAAATGCCCGTCATGAAATTGCTACACAATCTTCAGTGTCTGCTAACATTGTGGTATAGAGCTTTTCTCTATACCACAGATTTGACTATACTCCAGATCAGTAGTTCTCAGCCTTTATCGTGCATCATAATTACCAGAAGGGCTTGTCTGCGAGCTTGAGAGTTTCTAATTCAGTAGCTCTGTGATAGGGTCCAATAACTTACATTTTTAATGAGTTCCAAGATGATGCTGTTCTTGATCTAGGTACCACACTTGGAAAACCACTACTATAGAGCAATCAAGCTATCTTAGAACACTTGGGATAAAAGAAAACTTAGGGATTCATAAATCACTGGTAAAGACAGAGGTGAATCTCAGACCAAAGATCACCAGGTCAACTGAGCAACAGTGATGAGACTCCAATCTAGGACTTTTGACTTAGTTATCTGTCTGCAGCTAACTTTTCAATTCAATGTGCAAAGCACAAAATATGACCATCCTTTAACTTTAGCCCCTTGATAGACGTCCAAACCATGCAACCTACTTAACTGAACACTTATTATGGATTTATTATATTAGGGGCTTGTAGAGAATGAGGGGAGATTCCAAAACAGGGATACTAATCACTTTAACAGAACTTACGTTAGGAACAAGTCAAGAAAACACCAAAGCACCCCAAGAGAATATCCAACCACTCAACATGAGTTCTGGATGGGGAAAAAAACAAAAAAAAGAAATAAAAATAAATTAAAAAAGAATATCCAAACAAGTCTTAAAGTGGGATGATGTAAGTACTCAGAGATCCAAAACAGTGGAGATTCATAGAGACCTCAGAGGAGTAAAAAACCGAATAGCACGAAATAAGAATAGCAAGTTGAGGCTCAAAGAATAGGATCTGAAACAGCAAAAGTGTTTCTTTGCCAGGACTTTGCCAAAAGCAGCTTCACAGAGAATTTTCCAAGTCCATGAGTCTCTCTTACAGAAATTTTGCAAAAGGTTTGGAAAGAAAAATCAATCTGTTTGTAAAAGATTGTAGTCTACAGTATCTAATCTGGTTAAGTTTTTAACTGACATCATACTAGAATCTTCTGTCTTAGGAATAGGACTTCAGTCAATCTACGGCCAATGTGTGTAGCCTACAGGTACCTAATAGAGAAACGTAAAATAAAGGGAAAGAATTAGCTCTGAATTTAGAGGGTTTTTACTGAAAGCATTTTGGCATAAACCCAGGCAGTGGTCCCAGTAATAAACATTTTACGTACATTTTATGTGAATTCCTCGGCAACCATCTTAACAATATTTTATTGACTGAAAATGCCAAATCTAAAACATGTTATAATAGTCCCAAGAAAGCATTGCCAAGTAAATGGTAGGAACTTAGCTTCTATTTCTAGTTCTTAACATAGGAAGAAGAGCTTAAGTCAAAGGATATGCTTTTTATTTTTTAATATCATGTGTCACAGTGTAATGCCTTCGTAGATACACATATTCATCCCTTCTTTCTTAGCTTTCTCTTGACATGAATAGCAAGTATCATTTATTAATGTTTTCAGCCAATTAGTTTCTACCCACAGCAAAAGCCTTTGCTGTTTTAACCTATGTGCTATCTCTTTCAACAGCCTGACTCTCGAAGCTGCTGATCTAGACAAGTCCAACAATCAACATTTCGTATTCTCGTCATTTCCTGATTAAGCAACATTCAAGCCACTGAAATAAATGTATATATTTGAAAATGAGTCTTCTTAATTACCTCATTGAAATTTAATGAAATATCTCAATTTGTAAGATTGTTTTCACTTTCCAACAGCGCACATCCATGAGATATACTAAGAGAGAATATATGAAAGAACAGACGAGATAAAACGTTTTTCTGCACCACAAGTAACATAAAATAAAAAGATATTCAAGAAATGTTTGGCCAAGTGCAGTGGCTCATGTCTGTAATCTCAGTACTTTGGGAGGCTGAGAAGGGTGGATCACTTGAGGTCAGGAGTTCAAGACCAGCCTGACCAACACGGTAAAATCCCATCTCTACTAAAAATATAAAAATTTGCCGGGCGTGAAGGTGCACTCCTGTAATCCCAGCTACTGGGGAGGCTGAGGTAGGAGAATCGTTTGAACCCAGGGGGCAGAGGTTGCAGTGAGCTGAGATCGTGCCACTGCACTCCAGCCTGGCCTATAACAGCAAAACTGTGTCTCAAAAAAAAAAAAGAAAGAAAAAGAAAAGCAATGTTTTCCTTGTGAGGTCTCTCGAGTTACACAACTGCATCTTGTGCGTACATTCTTGCACAATTTTTATAACCTTTTATCAACAAGTACTCTGAAAAAAATGTTATGTTGAAGTTATCAAAAATATCTTGGCTGGCTAAAAGTATTACATAACTATATCCCCTGGTGTATACAAACTGCACCAGATGTAATTTAAATTTCTAATTAGGAACAACACTAGTTTGACTGAAAAAGAAATGCAGTTAAGAGCAAAAGTTCAGAAAGAGAAAATTAAGTGAAAAACATAATTTCAAGCAGAATAGTAGACATGTAAAGTCTACAGTCCTACAAAAAGTTGGTTTGAAGTTTTCATAGTTCAAGAAAATCCTATCCTTGGGTATACATAAATTGAAAAAAAAAAAAAAAAGACTTGGGGATAATCAAAGGCATTTGGATACTTACCTTTCTAGATAAGACATTCCATATTGGTTTTTGTTACATGACCTTCAATGTAGGAATCTGAAACTTACTGTTTTCAGTCAACACTGAGTCAAAACTTTTGAGGCATTTAGGTTTCCAAAAGTTTTTTCATACATAGACCAAATTCCCAAGAAAAATAGAAGATGATAAGACCAGGCTGAGCGAATTGCCCTTGACCCCTAATCCTATATCATAGCATCCCTGATCAAGTGTTCCACATCTCCAGTGTGAAAACGTTTATGAATTGTCTTTGGCCTCAGAAACTACAGAGGCTAAGACACTCTATGCACACCCAAGAAGCTAATGTGTAATTGATTCGTTCTTTCATCAATACAACTCATAGCTTCTGTTAGAGGGCTGAATAGACACACAGTGGGTAAAGACAGATAAATAAGCAGAAAATCATCAGGGCCTTTGTTTATAAGATGCCTTTACGAAAATTAGAAGCACACACACCCAGGATCCCATGGCTTAGTGAGACATTGTAAATTCATGTAAACTAGAAAAAGAGTGCTGCTTCTTTCAGGTGGAGGTAAAGACACATGTATGTATCTCAGCCACAAATCACACCTTAGCTAGGCAAGTGTGTGTAGTCACCAATCTGCGCAACCATATAGAATGGACCTGAGATGATGTATTTCTTCACTTAAACACACACCCATAAGTAAAAGCCACACACAAAAAAGTTAGCAAGAAAGAGTCACACTAAAAATATAAAGAGTGTATAAGAAGTACAATATTGCAGAGACTCACCATCTTTAAGAGGCCAAAAACCAATGATGGGACCATCATTGAGATGGAGACCAATTGGTAGGTACGCTTACAAAATGTCTTGTAACTACTTCCTCAGTAAAAATAACTATAAGAAATTCATATTTTTAAAACAGAGATGTCAGGTCTGGGATTTGATTGGATTCTACTTACAAGCTATTAAGTTAGCCTGTTACTGTTTCACAGACACTGGCAGAAGACATGAAATTCCTGGATCAGAGACAAAGACTTTATTACTCATGGCACAGTAGGCAGCATGAGCAACAGTTTATTTACATCTATTCTCTCTGGCCTCCAGTCTTATGGTGGGAGCAACAGGATGGATGCTGCACACATGGTGTGTTTGCATTGCAGCTGAGGAAATGCTTGGGGAATACACCATTTTTACGGCAGATAGTAAGTGAGCCTGGTCTTTATCCTGGGAGAACAAACCTCATCTCTCAAGGTTCCCAGCTAAATAAACAACTCTAAGAAATAGGTTAAAGAGTGGCCTTGGCACATCCAACAAAACATAAAAGTACAAGAGGCCCTAGGGGGACTCTCTTTTCCAGCAAGAGATTATTTAATATTAACATTCCTATTAAGAATGGCTTAATGATAAAGAAATTGATGTTTGCAGAAAAACCACTTATGAAATGTGCTATATATTTTCTCTTCCCATTATTTTTATTAATAGAACAGATTATGTCTATGTCTCAAGCATTACTCAAGGTTATCTATAACTTAAAGAAAAAAGAACACAAATGCAAGACATAGTGATATATTCCAAAATCTGTGCATAGAACATTTAGAAATGAAATCTATGTTTTCTGATTTTGAAAGAAACACACTTGTAAAGGAAAACTCAGAAAACTATTTTAGAAACATTAAAAAGTCACGCATAATCCCACCTCTCAAAGACCACAATTACAATTGTATTTGGGTGAATTTACTTTTCATCTATGTTCTATATATATAATTACACAGTTGCAATCATATTTTAAGTACAGTTGTACATCCTGCTTTCATTTATTTATTTATTTATTTATTTTTTTTTTTTTGAGACAGAGTCTCGCTCTGTCGCCCAGGCTGGAGTGCAGTGGCCGGATCTCAGCTCACTGCAAGCTCCGCCTCCCGGGTTTACGCCATTCTCCTGCCTCAGCCTCCCGAGTAGCTGGGACTACAGGCGCCCGCCACCTCGCCCGGCTAGTTTTCTGTATTTTTAGTAGAGATGGGGTTTCACCATGTTAGCCAGGATGGTCTCGATCTCCTGACCTTGTGATCCGCCCGTCTCGGCCTCCCAAAGTGCTGGGATTACAGGCTTGAGCCACCGCGCCCGGCCCCCTGCTTTCATTTATAAGTGGTTTTCCTAACTTGATTATATATGTAACATGCTTAACGCTCAATGGCTACATAGTATTTCATGACATTGGTGCATCACATAACCACTTCATCTATTGCAACTGTTTCAATTATTCACTATTACAAATAATCCTACAGGATGTACAAAGCATAACCTTTCAGCAGAACATTATCCAGAAGAAAACGCTAACAGTCCTCTGAAATCAATACTCTAAACAGGAATGTGGGCTACATTTAAACTTTTCTTCCTAAGATATCCTATTTACATTTCAAACATCTCAGAGACAACATAATCACATGATTAATTTCCACTCTCATGTTTGACTCCCTTTATTCTTAAACCAAAAGAGCTGTAGGCCCTACCCAACATTCACTCTCCCTTCCTCCTTACTAACAGCACTTCTGTATTATTCAGACAATGTGCCCAATTGAAAGACTACAGCCACCAACCTTCTGTATAGTTAGGTATAATTATGTGATGAAGTTTGAGAAATTGAGATGTAAGTGGAAGCCATTGAGAGGGATTTCTAGAAAGGCTCCTTTACATAGTGATAGACAATAGAAAAAGCTGTTTTGTTACTTTCCTTCTTCCCGGAAGGCTGAAGTGGTGGCTGGTGCTCAAGCAGTCCATGAGGCACCGGCATATGGAAGACATGATCAGGAATGGCAGAACAGAAAGACAGAAGCAGTCTGGGGCTCTGTGACCACGAAAACACCACATCAGTGGTAATCTCTTGCTGTACCGCTCAACTTCAAACCCTAATTCTGTTATTTCCTATCTGTACAACTTAGAGCAAATTATTTAGTTTTTCTATTTTTTCACCTGTAAAATCGTAATACCTATCCACTTCCTAGGATATAAAGTGCTGTGAACCCCAAATATCTGAGGCAGGCCTCAGTCAATTTAGAAAGTTTAAAGTTCGGGTGCGGTGGCTCACGCCTGTAATCCCAGCACTTTGAGAGGCCAAGGCGGGTGGATCACGAGGTCAGGAGATCGAGACCATCCTGGCTAACACGGTGAAACCCCGTCTCTACTAAAAATACAAAAAAAAATTAGCCGGGCGTGGTGACAGGCGCCTGTAGTCCCAGCTACTCAGGAGGCTGAGGCAGGAGAATGGTGTGAACCCAGGAGGCGGAGCTTGAAGTGAGCTGAGATCGCTCCACTGCACTCCAGCCTGGGCGACAGAGCAAGAAGACTCCATCTCAAAAAAAAAAAAAAAGAAAAGAAAGTTTATTTTGCCAAGGTTGAGGACGCACCCATGACACAGCTTCAGGAAGTCCTGATGCCATGTGCCCAAGGTGGTCAGTTTGGTTTTAGACATTTTAGGAAGACATGAAACATCAAAGAACATATGTAGATGAACATTGGTTTGGTCCAGAAAGGCAGGACAACTGGAAGCAAACGTGGGACAACTCATAGCAGGGAGGGGGCTTCCAGGTCATAACAGATAAGAGACAAACAGTTGCATTCTTTTGAGTTTCTGATTAGCCTCTCCAAAGGAGGCAATCAGATACACATTTATCTCAGTGAGCAGAGGACTGACTGAATAGAATGCAAGGCAGGTTTGCCCTGAGCAGTTCCCAGCTTGACTTTTCCCTTTAGCTTAGGGATTTGGGGACCCCAAGGTTTCTTTTCATTTCACAGTGCTTAGAACAATGCCAGAAAATAACAAATATTCTATTATAGTTTCCCATTATTTGTATTAGATCAGCCCTAGACTACCTACCTTCAGACTTATTTTATGGGAGAGAAATAAACAAAGACATAGGTACTTACTTAAGATACCTAAGGGGACATCTATTGCTTTGTATGTAATTATAATAACTATATATAACATATATGACATCTATTTTATATGTAATAAAACTTAGCCCTGAATCACTAGGACATCTCCTTTCCTCATGCTGTGACTGATTCCCTTTGCTGCACCTTCTTTCATAAATATATATCATTAAGTTTCTTTCTTTATATCCCTGTTTCTGGCTCTTCCCTTTTAACAACTGTATCCTGGTTCCTGATTCTTTCCTTTGAATACTAAGGACCACGGCATGAAACAAAGTAGTATTTATAAATAATACATCTTAAAAATTAGTACATATTTTTTCCCCTGTAAATGGTAGCATGATTCTGAGCCCAGGCTTTTTTCATTAAATTATTTATTAAAGAATAATGTACCTGCAGAAAACGGCACAAATTTTAAGCACACAGCTTCATAAGAAAAGCTCTTTTACATTCTCCAGGTTCCAAAAGAGAAAAGGAAAAAAATAACAAGAGGCACAATAAGTTTTAGAATATCACCTAAAATTATTATATTTCCCCCAATGTCTTAAGAAATTTTAAGCCTAACAAGTAAATATTATTAAAATGAATACCCATATACTATTTACTTATATTTACCAATTGTTAAATGTTTTCCCACATTTACTTTTTCTCTTTTAATCACATGAAAATAAGCTGCAGGGTCATAACACATCATCCCTAAATATTTTAGCATGTATCGCCTAAAAACAAAAGCAGTCTCCTACTTAAACATAATATCATTATCACACCCAAGAAATTTAACATTTATATTGCCTAATAGTCTATATTCACATTTCCAAATTGTTTCCATTTTAATATTCTTCCCTACCTTTACCTCCCCTAGATCCAGTTATGCATTACACATTTTGTTTGACATGTGTTTGTAGACTCTATGTGTTTGTAGACTCCTATAAGATCAGACAATTTCATTGACTTTTTTCTTTCTTTCTTTCTTTCATGACTGACATATTTGAAGAGTTCGGGTAACTTTTCTTATAGAATGCTTCACAATTTGGATGTAAGGAGATTATTATTTCCTCATGATTAGATTAGGTTACACATTTTTAGAAACAGTACTAGATAGGACATGTTATCCAAGATGCCACTGTGAGAACAAAGGTTGTTTCCTTGTGCAACTAAATAATAAGCCAATGTGAAAAACAGTATCTGTCTATATGATGGAGTGCAATCACAGTTTAAAACAAAGATTAGAAAAAGAGTATCTGTCACCTTCTACTGGCAATAGAAATCAAAGGGCATTGTATTAGTCCATTCTCATGCTGCTAATAAAGACATACCTGAGACTGGGTGATTTATAAAGAAAAAGAGGTTTAATGGACTCACAGTTCCACATGGCTGGGGAGGCCTCACAATCATGGTGGAAGGCAAAGGAGAAGCAAAGGCAGGTCTTACATGGTGGCAGGCAAGAGAGCACGTGCAGAGGAACTGCCCTTTATAAAAGCATCAGGTCTCATGAATCTTACTCACTTAAGAGAACAGCACAGGAAAAACATCCCCCATAATTCAATTACCTCCCACGGGTCCCTCTCATGATACATGGCGATTATGGGAGCTACAATTCAAGGTGAGATTTGGGTGGGGACACAGCCAAACCATATTAGGCATCATGGCCCTAAGGTTTTCCACTTGAAATAAAGAGTCATAGAGTGCAACCTGTACTTTAGAGATTTCTTTACACTAAACTCTTTGAAAAGTTTATTTCTAAGGGTCGGAATCGCAGGGGACTTTCACATTCTGTATTATTTTTGAAATGCTTGAGTTTTTATAACAAGCAGATATGACTTTACTTTTATAATCAGAGAAACATATTCCAAAGATTTTTAATAGAGAAATATTTAATATAAAAATTTCTTGGGGGGGTGGGGAGAGGTTGCATTGGGAGTTACACCTGATGTAAATGACAAGTTGATGGGTGCTGACGAGTTGATGGGTGCAGCACACCAACATGGCACAAGTATACATATGTAACAAACCTGCATGTTATGCACATGTACCCTAGAACTTAAAGTATAATAATAATAATAATAATAATAATAATAAAATAAAATCATTCCAGCCAGTCACAAAAAGAAAAAAAAATTTCTTAAAGCAGGGGCTCAGCTTTTCTTACAAGATTAGGTAGCATGGGTTTCTGCTCTCACTAGTACCATAGTAAAACAAACACTGGGCAATACTAGCCCTTGAGTTTTAATGATGGTAAATGTCTTCAGTTTTTCTACAGGACTTTAACGGATTTCCTTTTAAGTCTTCATATTTGCAGGGGGTGGGGGCCAGGGAATTACAAACATTACAGAACAAAGGAGCCATCATCAGCCGATTCTCTGATATAGAATAGACCCTTCAAATGCAGTCATTTCCCTTTGATTATTTTCTTTCCTCTTAAGCTTTTGTTTCAGATTCAAATACATTCTGAATAGACGCAATTAACCTTAATATGAATAACCTTACAGCACTCTACTGACTTTGAAGTAAGTAACCTTACTGTGTAATTGAACTAAGTTTCTTTTTTTCTCATTTCTGCTATGGTTCTACTGATTATTATAGGTATTATGTGTTTTCAAGCTTTCATCATCCTGTTGATTTATTGTTTCACCATTCCAGCTGTCGAAGACTTTTTGAGCAATTCCCATTCATTTTTGATATTGTATTTGAACAAAAATGATTGCTCCCCAAGCCTTGGCAGACCACAAATGCATACCATACTGAGGAATGGAATCCAGTGCAGAAAAGTTGGAAATTCCTTCTATACAGGACCATAATTTCTACCCTCCTGCACAAACAGGAATGTAAATTTGATCTAATCAAACCAAAATTATTTTTTATTTTCATCCACTCTCTCTCTTCTGTCATGCATAGAACTGTGTTTTTCAAACTGTAGGAGGTAACCCTCTAATGGGTTATGAAATCAATTCAATGGATTTATTTTTAATGCACAAGAATAGAAACAGTCAGAGGACATCACATATAATAAAGGTGAGAATTGTTTCGTGTAATTTTAGTTATATATACGCTAATATATACTCAGTCATGTACTAGGTCATGATGTCAAATGAATTGCTCACTGTAGGCTATGATCAGAAGTCTGAAAAAAAAGTCACTGGAAGTTACTATGTTGTTGAGGTTGCACAGTGAGAGTGAGATAACTGCTCTAATGTCAGAGATGTTTGAGCCAGAGAGACTCCATCTTGAATAGGGGCTGGGTAAAATAAGGCTAAAACCTACTGGACTGCATTCCCAGACAGTTAAGGCATTCTAAGTCACAGGATGAGATAGGAGGTTGGCACAAGATACAGGTCATAAAGACCTTGCTGATAAGACAGGTTTCAGTAAAGCCAGCTAAAACCCACCAAAACCAAGACAGCAACGAGAGTGACCTCTGGTTTTCCTCAATGCTACACTCCCACCAGCATCATGACAGTTTACAAATGCCATGGCAACATCAGGAAGTTACCCTAGATGGTCTAAAGAGGGGAAGCATGAATAACCCACCCCTTGTTTAGCATAAAATTAAGAAATAACCATAAAAATGGGCAACCAGCAGGCCTCGGGGCTGCTCTGCCTATGGAGTAGTCATTCTTTATTCCTTTACTTTCTTAATAAACTTGCTTTCACTTTGCTCTACAGACTTGCCCTGAATTCTTTCTTGTGTGACCTCCAAGAACCTTCTCTTGGGGTCCGGATCAGGACCCCTTGCCAGTAACACTGACACCAGGCTACCAAGCTCACCTGTCATTTGTGAAAAGCAGCAGAACAAAGGGAATCCTCAGAGAAACTTTTCTCCTGCAAACTACTTCTCTATTCAAATCATTTTAAAACTATGGTGGGGTTCACGACACGTTATCCCAAAATACGGACCTTGGCATTTGAGAAAATAGCAAAAGCAGGAAGTCCTCTCTGACCTTCTCCCATCTTTCTCCCTGAAGCAAGCCATACAAAATTTCTCTGACCGGCCGGGCACGGTGGCTCAAGCCTGTAATCCCAGCACTTTGGGAGGCCGAGGTGGGCGGATCACGAGGTCAGGAGATCCAGACCATCCTGGCTAACACAGTGAAACCCCATCTCTACTAAAAATACAAAAAACTAGCCGGGCATGGTGGCGGGCGCCTGTAGTCCCAGCTACTCGGGAGGCTGAGGCAGGAGAATGGCGGGAACCCGGGAGGCGGAGCTTGCAGTGAGCCGAGATCGCGCCACTGCACTCCAGCCTGGGCGATGAGCAAGACTCCATCTCAAAAAAAAAAAAAAAAAAAAAAAAATTTCTCTGACCTTCCTCTAAGGTAGGCCATAAGATCCTCGTTTCAGAGGGATCCTCCCTCCTCCCTAAACCCATAGGAAAGGAATGAAGACATAGAGACACAGAGAATTTGAACAAACAGGCCTTGCTAAGCTTCCCCAGTTTATGTCATTAGACCATACACCTTTTTCACCAATCATACTTCTATACACTATCCACTCTTCATCAAACCTAAGCATAAAAAGACACCGTTTTCCCTGGTTCTTTGAATCTTCATTTTTGGAAGCTCCTATGTCCTATAAAACTTATGTTAAAGGAATGGGTATGCTTTTCTCTTGTTAATCTATCTTTTTTTATAGGGATATCAGCCATGAACCTAGGGATAGGTAAGGAAAGAAATCTTCCCCTCTCTGCAACTGTAAATGTCACATTACTGCTTCCATATTCCACTCCCTTTAGCCTATAGAACTTCTCTTTTTGTAATGTCAATATAAAACAATGACAGGGCTGGGCGCAGTGGCTCATGCCTGTAATCTCAGCACTTTAGGAGGCCGAGGCAGGTGGATCACGAGGTCAGCAGTTCAAGACCTGCCTGACCTACATGGTGAAACCCTGTTTCTACTAAAAATACAAAAATTAACCAGGCACGGTGGTGGGCACCTGTAATCCCAGCTACTTAGGAGGCTGAGGCAGGAGAATCACCTGAATCCGGCAGGCAGAGTTTTCAGTGAGCTGAGACCGCACCATTGTACTCCAGCCTGGGTGACAGAGCAAGACTCCATCTCAGGGGGAAAAAAAAAAAAGATGATAGGACCTTAGCTAGCTGCACTATCACTCCTTCTATCTATCCTCCCTCTATACATCATATTCAAGATCTAGAATTTGGTAGATAGATGTAGGTTTGAATACTGGTTCTGTCACTCAAAAAGCCATGAGATCTTGGAAAATCATTTTATTTTCAAGACTCAGTTTCCTCATCTTTAAGGTAGCAAATGGCTTATCATGAAGAAACCATTCAGTAATGTACCTGACATACTTAACACAAGGTCTAGCACATGGTTAATCATTGAAAACACACGAGCTACTAAATGTTATTTTGGTTTGTCTCTCAGGAGTACCCAGTTTAATTATTCCAGGTCATAACTAATTTACTTCATGCTACAACAGGATTCCAATGCTTCATTACATTTCTCATTTCAAAAATAAGTCAAATAGTATTAGTATTAGTATCTGGTAATCATTGAGACATCTACCCAGCTCATTGAGACATGTCATTAGTAAGAGTTAAATACTATCTGTTGCTTTATAAACTTTCTGCATGCTAAAGATTGACTTAAATAATCCCCTAATGAATAACCATCTATATTGAGCCATCAAGAAGATTGCTCATTACAATCAATCACAGATACTCTCTTCCAGTGTACAGTGTACTATTATTTCATAACATTAAAAGGAACTCCAGCATTATTCAATTCTCTATTTCCAGGGAAGAATACTAGCCTGATGCATTCAGGCCACTTAGCATCTATAAGCAGAATTTTATTTCCTCATAATCATATAGAGAAGGAAATTGAAAATATGGACATTGCAGTGAGGAAGCAATAGTGAAAACAGTTCTAATATGCTCTAATAAGTTTGTAAAAACTTGCACTTAATTTCAGAATATTGTATGTGGCTTATTCAGATGCAAATAATGTGAGTCAAAATGACTTAAGTTCTGTCTTAGACATAAGAAACCATACTTCAGGATTTCAGAAAATAGACACTAAATAGTGATATTTATAAAAATTTAACACTATAACTTAGTGACTTTATTATTGTATATCCCACCTTGTATCCCATGTTATAATTACAGAATACTTTACAAAATTTAACAATGCTTTTTAAGGAGAAAAGAGAAAAATCAGGACTGGCCATGATGAACTGCTCTTACCAAACCATCATTGATTCTCCTTTTATCTCCCTTGAGAGTTTGGGGATGAAGAGAAGGATTACAAAGATTATTTCCTTCCCTCGAGCATAACAAACTGGTGGGATGCATTGAGATTGGATCAAGGAAATTAGGAAATGTGTTTTCTGGGCCCTAAATTAGGAAATGAGAAAAAGAATGGGTTTCCCCAATCTGCATAGACAGAATGCCATCAACAGACATAAATAAGATGTCTAAGTGTTGAGGTTGCAGTAGGGTGTTTTAGAGACTGTATTAGTTTCAGTCCTTCAGAAGCTGACACCAAGACAGAGTTAGACATGCAAGAGATGGATAAGGGGGAATGCTTGTGAAGAATGAAAGGGGGAGCAGGAGTAGGCAAGGAAAGCCTTGAGAACAAGACCAGGTCTGATTCCTATTGCCAAAACCTAAATAAAAGACAACGAGAGAGGCTCTCCTAAAGAAAATTATATTTATTCTGGATTGAGCATTGCAATGGGAATACAGTGGGTATGTTCAGCAAGGCAAAGGAAGACCAGGGTTTTTAAAGGAAAAGTGAGGAGGGTGATATAAGTTGTTTGAGACAAATATCCTTGGCTACAAGAATCAACAAGTGTAGAATCAATCCAAGGTTGGACAGACAGTTGCTAGGCAGATGTCCTTGCAGAAGTATTTTTTAAGGTTGTAGCTTTTGTGCAAAGTTGTAGTCTTTGCGGAGCCTTTTATGAGAGTTCTTGTTATCAGGCATATGTGCGTGAGAATCCTCCCTTCATGGCCCCAGCTCCACATGTTTGACACAAGTGACCTCATTTGGAGTCTGACAACTTTCATTCTATGAAAGGACGGAAGGAAAAGGATTGAGTAGCAAGATCCTCAGAGTGTTATACAGTTCTGAGAAAATCTTGGACAGGAATATGGGGAGTCTTCCAGCAAAAGTTGCCCAATAGAGGAGTCCCACATGGGCCAAGAATAGGCTAGCTCTAAAACCATCCGAAGAAAATTGTATAAAATTGAGCAAGAGAAAAATAAAACAATAAAATGCAACCGGGCTTGCAGCAGCAATCATTAAGCCAGCTTGCCCTTTGGTCTACTTCCTTGTAGCCAGTTGCTGCTGGCTAGCCCAGCTTTGAGTTGTCCAACAGACAACCTCAGATCTTCTAGCCCCTCACTCTCCATGAATCCCCTTAAAAACCCTTGTCCAGTACCCGTGGAAGAAACAAATTTGAGGCTTGAGAATTCTTCCTGTTTCTTCACTGAGAACGTCACAATGATTAAACTCTTCCTCTGCTGCAAGTGCCATTGTCAGTATAGGGATCTGTTGCTGCACAGACGGCATATAAGCCTAGCAGTTCTGCAACAGCACTGGCACCCTGGAATGCTCAGTCATTGGCTGGGACGGGTGGGCACAAGCCAGCACTCACAGGGAAGGTGTAATGGATCCAAAAGGGTGGCAGCTGGGGCCGTCAGCTGACTATTCTCCCCACTGTAAGTTCTTCTGAAGACAATCTGAACAACAAGTTTCTCTGGCTGTTCAGAGGCCACTTAAACTCCTGTGATATAATACAAAATAAATATTTGGTCATGGTCCCTGGTTCCTGGGACAGAGTTCCCAAAACCCTTGGGATTCCCAGAGTGCTAAGTGTCTACTGTATGCTAATGACTGTTGGTGAGGTCCCTTGACAGCTAGCTTAAGAACCAAGACTAGTAGCTAGAAAAACCAACTATGAGATTGGAGAGTTAAAACTTTCAGCCCCATCTCCATTTCTGGGGAGAGGAGGGGGCTGGAGATTTAATCACCAATGGCCACTGGACTTATTCAATTATGCCTAGGTAATAAAGCCTCAATAACAGTTCTTGAACTATAAGGTTTAGGGGTCTTCCAGGTTGGAGCGCACATCAACGTACCTAGAGTATGGAAACTCTTCACACCCCACCACCTACCCCTTCATCCCCCAAGAGATGCCTTACGCATCTCTTCCACTTTACTGAGTTGTATCCCTTATGATAAACCTATAATCATAAATATAGTAATTTCTGCGAGTTTTGTGAGTCACTCTAGTGAATTATCAAAACTGGGGAAGGGGAGATGCATGGGAACCCCCAACTTTGTAGTCTGGTGGGGAGACATACAGGTAGCCTGGAGACTCCATTTGCAGCTAGTGTCTGAAGTCTGAAGTGGGGGGCAGTTTTGCAGGACGGAGCCCTTAATTTGTGGGGTCCACACTAACTCTGAGTAGTTAGTGTTAGAACTGAACTGTGGGACACCTAGTTGGGGTCAGAGTTAGTTGGTGTTAGAATGACATATTTGGTGTCAGGAAAAAAAAACAACACGCAACTCCTAACAATCCTGTAGACCAAAGCTCAAACGTCACGTCTGAGGAAAGATCTTCCTGCTCCCAAGACCAGCTCAGACCCTGGCTTTCCTGGCAAGCTTGTCCAGCCCAGGGCCCACAAGGTGCATGTAAGCCCAGGCGACTCAGGACTGCTTTGAATGTGGCCCAACACAAATTCATAAACTTTATTAAAACATGGAGTTTTTTTTTTTGCGATTTTTTTTAAAGCTCATCCGCTACCATTAGTGTTGGTGTATTTTATGTGGGGCCTGAGACGATTTTCCAATGTGGCCCCAGGAAGCCTCTGCTTTATAGTATACATATTTATTCACATTTTAATAAATGTCTGTCCCATCAATTAGACAGTAAGCTTCATAAGGGCTTATTTTTGTTGAATAGTTATTTGTTCCTAGTTTTTAATTAGTTCTTTTAAGCTAGAGGTCCTCTCATTCCATGCTGCTTATGAGGATTGAGAGTCCATATACATAGTGTGCTCCTACATACTAGGCACTGCATAAGTTCTATAGTTATCATTGCTCATGTTGAAATCTCTATAATACTAATACGAAGTAGGCCACAAAAATGTTAAGATTAACATAATTTACATACAAATTCAGCTCAAGTTAACTGTAAAATAAAATTCCATATTATAGGTTTGTTTTCAAAATATCTTTTTATTTTCTTCAAACAGCATCAAGCTAAAGGACCAGGTATGGTTAGACAAGTACAAGAATGTGAACTCAACCCTGTATTACTAGCACAGGCAAGACCCCATTTCCCAGAATTGGATAAAAACTAGGTAAATGCATGTCTCTGTCTTATATTTATCTAGAGGTGATATAAATAATGTAAAATATTTACAAACAAGCAGAACATTAAAAGGAAGGATAAAGGTTTACTTTGGATTAGAAGTTTGTGTAAGCTTTTTTCTCTCTTGATTTGTGTAGATAGCTTTGCTATTTAAGGACAAGATAAAAATCACCACGTAAAACTAATTGGGAAAGCCAGTATGAATTAGTAAATACTTGTAATAACTTAAATCCAAATTCATCAAGAACTCAATCTTGTCTGAGAGTCTATCAGAGATACTCAGAATCATTTAATATATTGATAGCCATAGATTTTTACTAGTATACTTTGTTTCTATGCAAGTAGGTGGTTTATTTATTTATTTGAGACAGGGTCTCACTCTGTTAACAGCCCAGGCTTGAGTACAGTGGTACAATCACAGCTCACTGTAGTCTTGGAGCTCCTGAGCTCAAGCTATCCTCCTGCCTCAGCCTCTCGAGCAGCTGGGACACAGGTATGTGCCACTGTGCTCAAAAAAAATTTATTTTTTTTTTTTTTTTTTTTTTTTTGTGGAGAGACAAGGGCCTCCCTATGTTACTCCTGGACTAAAGCAATCCTCCCACATTGGCTTCCCAAAGTGCTGAGGTGACAGGCACAAACCCCTGCACCTGATCACAAGTAGGTGTTTTAAACCAGTGTTTGTTTGTTTTGTTTTGTTTTGTTTTGAGACGGAGTCTCGCTCTGTCGCCCAGGCTGGAGTGCAGCCACAGGATCTCAGCTCACTGCAAGCTCCGCCTCCTGGGTTTACGCCATTCCGAGTAGCTGGGACTACAGGCGCCCGCCACCACGCCGGCTAGTTTTTTTTTTTGTATTTTTTTTTAGTAGAGACGGGGTTTCACCGTGTTAGCCAGGATGGTCTTGATCTCCTGACCTCCTGATCCGCCCGTCTCGGCCTCCCAAAGTGCTGGGATTACAGGCTTGGGCCACCGCACCCGGCCAAACCAGTGTTTTTTGTGTGTGTTTTTAACAAGGCACAAACACTCGACTTAAGGGTGACAGCATAGTACTTTAACAGGCATAAAGTTATGTTTTCCACATATATATGTGGAAAAATTAAAACCCTATGAAGTTGTTATTGGCTCATATTAAGTAATGAGGAAACTGAGGCATAAAGTAGCTAAGGATTTTGTTCAAAGAGCAAGTGATGGCATAATCAGAACTGAACCCAGGTCTACCCGGCATCAGAGCCCATATTCCTAATCCCCACACTGGGGCTGCAGGAGGAAATTAATGGAAGGATGCACACAAAACAAGACAAATCTTTTACCATATAAATTCACATTATGAGTAGATAAATGAAGCTGTACTATTAAAGCACTTAACTCTATCCTCTTTTTTTTTGTTTTGTTTCGTTTTTGAGACAGAGTCTCGCTCTGTTGCCCAGGCTGGAGTGCAGCGGCGCGATCTTGGCTCACTGCAAGCTCCGCCTCCCGGGTTCATGCCATTCTCCCGCCTCAGCCTCCCAAGTAGCTGGGACTACAGGCGCCCACCACCACACCCGGCTAATTTTTTGTATTTTTAGAAGAGACGGGGTTTCAACGTGTTAGCCGGGATGGTCTCGATCTCCTGACCTCGTGATCTGCCTGCCTCAGCCCCCAAAGTGCTGGGATTACAGGTGTGAGCCACCACGCCCAGCCTCTTTATTTTTTTAAATCAGAAAGTGTTTCTAATTTTTTATCCCCAAAATAAATAAAGACTTCTTTATTTTGGGGCAGGGGGTGGGCAGCTAATTCTACTGAGATATGTGCCATTTATTTTCCTTGGTTTTCCAACTCCATTAAAGGAAACAAGTGAGAAAGTGAATCTAAGTAACTAATGGAGATGCAACAAAAATTCAAAGTTGTCCCAACAGGATCTCAGACATCAAACCCCTAAAAGGGAATATATAATTCTGTACTTACTGCAACTGGTTTATGTTGGGGGGGGGGGGGGGAAGGAAGACTCAGTGAGAGATAACTAAACACTTCCTGGTATTTTTTAATGGTTTATTTGAAAATCTTTTTAGGAATTGCAAAACAGTGTGCAATGAGGTCTTCAGGGTATTAAGGCCTGGATAACCCATCCGAAAACTGCCTGTTTCTGAGCAGTCTGGTCTAGCAAGATTCTGGGGTAATTACAACCAAATAAGAAAATAGATGCAACAGTTAACACTTATGTGATGATATGAGCTTGAAAATAAACGGTTATATCTAAATAAACGCTTTTTAACAGAAAAAAGTAAAGCAAATAATGTTCATCATTAACTATTCATGGACATGAGACCATATGTCTATGACCTTCGTTACTGTTAAGTACTATAGCTTGTAGATATGCAGGTTACTTGAAAGTAATGGGCTGCTTCTATCGTGGCAAGACACCAATTATTCTGAGGAGGAAAGAAATGCAACAATCTCTAATTGATTTCCAGATTATCCACCCCATCTAAGGGTAAACCTAAGCTGAATAATATTAAAGGCCTGGTACTTTCAAAAGCTAAGGGATGAAAGAAAATCTACTGTTTATCGGCCATAAGGTTATATACTGTTTCTTAGCAACCAGGGTTTGTCTTTCGTAGGACTAGAAGTCGATGAAAAAGGAGACACTAAAAATAAAACCATTTGGACAGTTCCAATTCACAGAGGCAGCACTTCAAAGGCAGTGATGTTGTGATAAACCATACTGCTGAGTTAAAGAAGTTCATTCCTTTGGCTGGAAAGAGAGGCTTATGACACTTGCATAATAAATGTTTCCCAGATACTCACTGCAGTCCCTGAATCTAAGACCAGGAATAAATGCTACCTATCTGTTCTTGCACAGAGCACATATCAACATCAGGGACAAGAGTTACTACGGTCACTCACCTCCTCACTCACTCAGCTCCACTCCTCTGGTTGTAAGAGGCTAGTTTATCCGGGAGTCTTGCTGGGGCACAGGCTTGCTCCTACCTAGAGGCAGAATTTGAATCTTCTACCCCATATCACATTTCTTGTTGACCCTTACCTGTTAGTGTCTGATATAGTAATTCCATTTAGGGCACCAAGTTTTGTTTTTTTGTTTTGTTTTGTGTTGAGACAGAGTCTTGTTCTCTTGCCCAGGCTGGAGTGCAACGGTGAGATTTCGGCTCACTGCAACCTCCGTCTCCCTGGTTCAAGCGATTCTCCTACCTCAGCCTCCCAAGTAGCCGGGACTACAGGCGCGTGCCATCACACCCAGTTTATTATTTTATCTTTAGTAAAGACGGGGTTTCACCATGTTGGCCAGGCTGGTTTCGAACTCCTGACCTCAGGTGATCTGCCTGCCTTGGCCCCGCAAAGTGCTGGGATTACAGGCTTGAGCCAACGCGCCTGGCTGGGCACCAAGTTTTTAAAAAACAGTAAAGGAAAAGTTATTTCCATACTGGTTGGAGTATGAGCTCTGGAGATACCTGGAAAATGACATCTTACTGGATGCCTAGGCAGTTCCTACGCACCCACATCTTTCAATCCTGTAGCCAGTCACAAAAGTCAGAAAAGTAGTGTTCCTAGAAGGAACCGGGCTGGTTATTTGGACTGCAAACTAGCAAACTCTATTTATAAGGTAAGGCATGGATGCTTTCATTTAAGCAAATGAGCTTTCATTCAGTCAAAATCCCTGTTGTTGGGCCCCTGTGGCTTCAAACTCCAAGGACCAACAAGGTGCTTGTATGTTTGGGGCCCGGGCTCCCGCCCCGAAGCCAGGTTGTTAAAATACTCACTGTCTCTGGCCCGCATGCACGATGCTCTCCCGCGAAGGGCTCTCAGGGGCTGCCTCCAAACCCTGTCTCCGGTCTTCCAGCGGGCCCAGCTCCCCGTGCCGCCCGTAAGGGCCCCGGGGGTCCCGGGTCGGGCGGGAGGCAGGGGAGGCGCCGAGCCCGGAGCTCACCACTCTGCTGCGTGTGTACATGGTTCACAGCCCGCGGGTCCCGGGCCGCCGTCGCTGCGGGAGGGATGCGGCTGGGACGCTTAGCGAGTCTCCGGACGGGATTCCAAAGTGCAGAGGCAGCGGTTTTAACAGCTGAGTTTCGGTTTCTCAGAATCAGCGGCAAACTGCGCCCGCCCCAGAGAACTTCCCCATCTATTCTCCACTGAGGCCCCCTCCGACCTTATCGCGGGTTCACAGCCCGGGATGTTGACTTGAGCTGGCTTGATCGGCTACAGGTGAGAGGGTTTAAAGCCTCACAATCACCTTAGAGGTTAATCAGAATAACTGGGATCAGCCACGGACACCTGGTGAGCGATTAGCCCGCAAAGTGACTACAATCCTGAAAGATACTTGAGAAACTGTTTAACAGGCAACTCTAATTTGAGGACCGCTGGATATTTGAGACTGTAAAAAACATATTAACCTTAAAATACCAGAGATTAGGTCAATAACTAAAATCATCTCAACAAAAAAGTCGTCTTTTATCAGTAATGACTGCGGTGTGGCTGTTACCAAGGCACATACTTTCAAGTTAGAGGAAATGGAAACTGAAATCAAAAGAAAGCCAAACCCCACAAAGCTGGAGAAGTAAGCTAAGGTAGACGTGATTCTCCAGGCAGCCTTGCTAAGTAATTGACTAGACATTCGAGAACTGTTAAAAAAAAAAAAAAAAAAAAAAAAAAAAGACCTGCTCTGTGCAGGACAGTGTGCAATGGTGATGTGGGGACATTTTAAAATATGGATTTGTAAGGCTCAGTTTCTGTAGGTCCAGGGGTGAGCTCTGGCATTCATATTTTTGAAAAGCTCCCAGATGGTTCTGATGTGTGCCAGGGTTGGTCACCAGGGTCATAATGCCATCTACACAAAGATGAGTGAAGGCTCCTCCCTCACATTACCTGCATTCTAGGAGTATCCTAGTAGACAGGTAAACAAATGGGAATGCCACTTTGGGATAAATGAAATGACAGGCAGCTGTGGAGGCACAGGGAAACTAGGGATTAGCCCTCTGAGTAATTCAGGAACAGGGACATTTGAGAATGAGCCACCAAAGACATAGGAACTCACCAGGAAGAAGGAGATGCTACGGCAGAGGCTTGTCACTTAAAATGACATGGTGTGTACTTAATTCCAGGGCTTGTCATGTGGCTGGAGCACCCCAGCCCTAGGTCAGCAAGGCACTTAGGAGCTGGTCTGTCTTGCTTTTATTATTGGTGCTTAGAACAGACAAATGCAGGTTTGATAGCTAACGAAAGAATGAAATTGGAGGGTGGGCAAGGGTGGGATAGGAGAGGAGAAAATAATGACAAGGAACATGGTAGGAAAGGCAGTCAGGGTTTCTATGCCATCCTAAGACATTGGAGTTTTGTAGAGTAGGCCAGAGTTTCACAAATTTCAGTAAGCATCAGAACCACTTGGAGGAGGGTGTGTTAAAACAGATTTATGGCCAGGCGCAGTGGCTCACTCCTGTAATTCCAGTACTTTTGGAGGCCAAGGCAGGAGGATCACCTGAGGTCAGGAGTTGAAGACCAGCCTGGCCAACATGGTGAAACCCCGCCGCTACCTGGGTGACAGAGACAGACTCTGTCTCAAAAAAAAAAAAAAAAAAAGAAAGAAATAGAGTTTCTGATTCAGGTCTGGGCTGGGGCCCAAGGATTTGCAGTTCTAACAAATTGCCAGGTAATACCAATGATGCCAGTCTCAGGATCACCCTTTGGGAACCACTGTTGTAGGCAATGTGGAAGGCACAGAAAGTTTTTCAATAAGGCAGTTACACTAATAATATCTGTTTCACAAAGTTAGCTCTAACAATGTGAAACGGAGATTGAAAGATGAAGAGACTGAAATTGGGAAGATAAATTCAGAACCTAGTTATGGCTAGGTAAGAAATACAGATCTGAGCTAAGGCAATCCAGAAAGCAGGGAGCAAAATTAAGACATTTCACATGGGCCAGGGTCAGTTGCTCATGCCTGTAATCCCAGCACGTCTGGAGACTGAGGCAGGAGGATCACCTGAGGCCAGGAGTTTAAGGTCAACCTGGGCAGCATGGTAAGACCTCATCTCTACAAAACAAATAAATAAAACATGAAAGACACGTCACATGAGAGATTAGCATAGATAAAAACTAGAAGAAAGAGAGAATTGGGTACTGGAAGGCAGCAGAGAGAAGGGGAGATGGCTTTTATAGTACTTTGAGACCAGCTCTGCCACATACTGGTCACACAACCAAGGCCAAGTCCCTTAATTCCTCAGAGGTCCAGTTTCCTCCTCTGCCCCATGTGGGTATTGTGAGGAATAGAGATCATACACATCAGTGGTTCTCAAATGGAATTGATTTTTCCTCTAGCAGACATCTGGCAATGCCTGGAGATATTTTTGATTGTATAGCCTCAAAGTGGGTAGGTGCTGCTAGCATCTAGTGTGTCAAGGCCAGGGATGCTGCTAAACATCCTACAATGCACAGAATAGGCCCACGCGACAAAGAGTTATCCTGCCCCAAGTGTCAGTACTGTTGAAATTGAAAAATCCTGATCTTCATGATATGCCTAACTTAGAGCCCCAGTAATGTAATGGTTGCTGTCTTTATGGTGACTTTTAACTTTGTGACTGGATAGGAGAACCTACAACCTCCGCCTCCCAGGTTCAAGCAATTCTCCTGCCTCAGCCTCCCTAGTAGCTGGGATTACAGACATGTGCCACCAGGCCCAGCTAATTTTGTATTTTTAGTAGAGACGGGGGTTTCTCCATGTTGGTCAGGCTGGTCTCGAACTCCCGACCTCAGGTGATCCACCCGCCTCGGCCCCCCAAAGTGCTGGGATTACAGGCATGAGCCACTGCGCCCAGCCTGAGGGAAGTTCTAAGAGTCTGTTTAGGTGCTGTTGGGTATGAGGTACCTGCGGGGTGAGAAACGCAGACCTAGAGATCAACAAAAAGAGGAACAGCATGGTCTTTCTGGAGGCCGCCTTCCACATTGTACTTTACTAGGAAAATACCCCTGGAACTCTTGTTTCAAAGGAGAAAATTATTTTGGTAGTTGGATGAAATTTAAAGTTTGAGGAAGGGAAAACCCACATTGGGGGAAAACCAATTCTCCAAAAGGAGCTAATAATAGGCATGTTGGCCTCAAGAATACACTTAGTTGACCATATTTGTTTCAGAACATAACCACATCTCACACCAAAGTTCTAAACCTGAGATTTCTCACTCCATTCACTTCTTGTTTTGCCGCATTCTCAAAGTGTTTTAAAAAATGTGAATGTGATTTATTATGGCAACAGACATCTACAGGCTCCTTTTGGACGCCCAAGAATGGGCTCTCTACTTGTGTATCATCCATTCTTTCACCATAGGTGTGTGCATTTGGGTGCAAATATGGGCTGGCCTCTTACTGGAGTTGTTCCACAGCCGTGGCTGGTGAAGAGAAGCAGAGGTGAGTGGGGAGGGTCCTGGGCCCCCATCCCCATTTAGCCAAGTACTTTAGCCCTTTATCTCTTCTACTCACTCGGCTACTGCCTAATTTTATTTGAAGCAAGAATTCAATGGCTTTTAAATATTTGAAAAACCACCCGTACTAGACAATTACCTAGGAATATGTTTTAAGAGATATAAGAAAGTCCTGAAATCTAGGATTGTTAGATTACCTGAGATTTGGCCAATTAGAGATTCATTAAGAAGTTTTTCTTTTCAAATGAAACTGCCTCTGGGGAATAATCATGTATTCGTTCCTTTGGTAAATGAGTTTATTTGTTTGTTTGTTTGATTTTTTTGAGAGGGAGTCTCACTTTATTGCCCAGGCTGGAGTGCAGTGTGGTGCGATCTCAGCTCACTGCAAGCTCCGCCTCCAGGGTTCACGCCATTCTCCTGCCTCAGCCTCCCAAGTAGCTGCGACGACAGGCGCCCACCACCTCGCCCAGCTAATTTTTTTTGTATTTTTAGTAGAGATGGGGTTTTACCATGTTAGCCAGGATGGTCTCGATTTCCTGAGCTCGTGATCCGCCCGCCTCGGCCTCCCAAAGTGTTAGGATCACAGGCGTGAGCCATCACGCCCGGCCGGTAAATGAGTTTAATCCAAGCAAAAGACATTTTTGTTGGGGAAGAGGAGAACTGAGTGAAAAGAAAAAGGATTCAAAAAATTGTGTAAAGAAAAATGTAAAATGAGGTATTGTTGGGGAATGGAAATTCAGAAATACAATGAGCAATTTTAGCCAGCCCTATGAGCTTTAAGAGAGAAGATTAAATCAAAAAGAAACTTTAGGCTGGGCGTGGTGGCTCACTCCTGTAATCAGAGCACTTTATTTCTATTCTGAAAGGGATTTCAAGATAAAACACACTCACCAGGTGTGGTGGCTCATGCCTGTAATCTCAGCACTTTGGGAGGCCAAGGCAGGAGGATCACCTGAGGCTGGGAGTTCGAGGCTAGCTTGACCAACGTGGAGAAACCCTGTCTCTACTAAAAATACAAATTAGCAGGGTGTGGTGGTGCATGCCTGTAATCCCAGCTACTTGGAAGGCTGAGGCAGGAGAATGACGTGAACCTGGAAGGTGGAGCTTGCAGTAAGCCGAGATCATGCCACTGCACTCTAGCCCGGGCAACAGAGCGAGACTCCATCTCAAAAAAGAGACTCCATCTCAAAAAAAAAATTAAAAAACCCAAAGATTTGGCTCTGTAATGCTTTAGCAATTTAAAACCAAAAGCCACTGAAACTGAAGTTAAGAATCCTTGAGGACAAATTTAAGTATTATTAGAAAAAATATATAAAGCTCTTACATTGACAACTCAAAAATTATAACATCAATTTATATTGCATCAAGGTGCAATTTATGGCCCTCACAAGCTTCTAAAAGGTAGATAGGACAGGTGGGGTTATTATGATTAATATTTCCATCATACAAATAAAGCAACCAAAGTTCAGAGAGTTTCAATGATTGCCTGAGGTCACAAAACTCTTTAAATGGCTTTGCCAGGTCTCAAGTTCAGGTCTTCTGCCTTTGTGGCCATTCCTCTTTCCACTGTACCACATGTTTTCTTACACACCTGCTGATATTTACAAAGGACTATGAAGCTCACAAAAGTGATGGCTTGGAGTTAAAACATCAGAACAATTAGGAGTTCCCTAAGAAGGGACATCTTTGAAAAAGGAACAGATGTTGGGTAAAAATAACTGGTACTTTAAGGCCGGGTGTGGTGGCTCATGCCTATAATCCCAGCACTTTGGGAGGCCGAGGCAGGCAGATCACTTGAGGTCAGGAGTTGGAGACCAGCCTGACTGAGCAACATGGTGAAACCTGGTCTCTACTAAAAATACAAAAATTAGCTGGGTGCGGTGGTGCACACCTGTAATCCCAGCTACTCCAGAGGTTGAGGCTGGAGAATCACTGAACCCTGGGAGGCAGACGTGGCAGTGAGTTGAGATCATGCCATTGCACTCTGGCCTGGCTGACAGAGTGAGACTTCGTTTGAAAAAAAAAAAAAAAAGTACACACAAAAAATGAAAAGTACTTTAGAGTGTTTCTGTTTGATTCATTTATCACAGCTAAAGAAACCCTTCAGGGTAATCTCCCTGCCAACGCCACTGACAGAGTCTACAGAAGTTTCCCCAAAGTTAAGGGAAATTCCTTCCATTCCTGTAGCCAGCAGACATCTTGTGACAGCTACTACATAGTGTTAGAACCCAGATATGGCAGCTGTTACCTACTCCTCAGATTTGAATTTACAAACAAGGAAATTCCTACTTATCTGAGGGTAGGAAATATCATTTAAAGCACATTTCTCCATTCCTCATTTCCCCAAGTGACAGTACACATTGCCATCCGAAAAATAGTATATCTTTCCATTCTTAAGTAGAATTATTTGCGCTATACTCTAAGGCTTACTATTTTAACCCCGTTAAAGAAAAGACATTTTAGCCCAAATATAGCATGTTTGCAATTCATGAAATTTTGACAAGTTGTATAAAACAGTATCATTGTAGAGATCATTTGATCGTGTAATTATAGGGGTAAATATTGGAATGTTAAGATTTTTATTAATGTTGATTCTGATAGGTTCAGAAACTTTGACATAATCATTTTGATTTTATAAAGTAATGCACAGCTGCTCATTGGGATAATAATAATAAGTAAAAAACATGCCAAATTCTGAATTTTGTCAAAAGAGACATTTTGTCACAATCATCTTCCAAAATATGAAAAGCTAAACTTGGGGCTCAGAAGACTTAAATTTATGTTCTAGCTATGCCAGTAGTTTGTGCACAATGCTGGTGAGTCATTTGGCTTCTCTAGCCTCTGTCTCCTTGTTTAAAATAAAGTGATTAGATGCTCTTAAATATGAAGCTGGAATAACAAGATTCTGTCTGTTCACCTTTCACTTTTCATATAGAAAAGTGTTTATAGCTTTTCTTACCAATATAGAAATGCCTGGCACAGAATACAGTTTCCAGTGAAGCTGGAACTCTGTCGTCATAACTAGGAGACACCGGGCATTCCATAGACATTTTGTGACAATGTTCCATCCTGATATCTTCTGGTAGCTAACAAGAATTTCATTTCTGTGGATAAGGCCTTGGGTTCTCCGGTTTGACTTGACTTAGAAAAGGAGTCTTATTAGGAATTTCCATGACCTTTCATGTTTCCAGGACTGGGATATAGGGTTGGGATTCGCCATAGGCACATCACATGGGTTAGAGTTCAAGACTTTTCAGAATAGTCCCCAGTAGCCCACCAATTATTAGGTTGGTGCAAAAATAATTGCAGTTTTTATCATTAAAAATAATGGTAAAAACCACATTTACTTTTGCACCTACCTAAATATATGGCTCCTCTCCTTGAATTACCAGTGAGACAATTCTTGACCGAGAGAGAGTGATGAGAATGGTTAAGGTAATGAGGTTATGTGCAGTGTGAAGAAAGTGAGTGGTCCTATGCAAACAAAGTAAGCAGAGCAAAATACTTGAATAAGCACTTTACACACATACACACAAATATCCAAATGGCTAACAAATATATAAAAACTAGACCAATCCAGTTCTCCCTCATTTCTTGCACGTCGTTGTCATGTGCTGGGAATGTTGTATCCTGAGATAGAAAGAAACTGCCTGAAATAGCCCAGGCCTTGTTTCTGTCCCTCCTAAGCAATGTAACATCTTGCGTTAGAGAGGGACTGCCTGGGACAGCCCAGGCTTTGTTCCTCTGTCCCCTAGAAGCAGGATGTCCTTCAAAGCTTTGCCCAGTGGCATGGCCTCTAAAGTGCATAACCCAGGGCAGACTGCTTTTCGGGGTCCCTCAGCTGTGGTGCAAGTGGGGCATGCACAGTCAAGACCGCATCCTCCCTGGGCAGCTTTCTTGAGCCTTAGGGACTTGTTCACAATGGATCTGAGATATCTTCTGTTCTTTGCTGTCTGTAAGTAGTAAACCAGTTTCATATAACTTGTGTGTGAGTGTGTTCTGTCTCGTTAAACTCAGAGAAGTAGATGACCAGTAGTATATGGTGGACCTAAATAGTAGCCCACGATGCAGTGGGCATAAATATATGGACTCCTGTGTCTGATGTTTGGCATAGTGAACTTTGCTGTTCGCCATGCAGTGGAGGTTCTCACTCGGGATTAGTAATTAGCGAACCTGCTTCACAACGAAGAGTTTGCTGTTCAAGCTTCTGGTTTTGTCAAATAGTCCTGTGTTTAGATTTTGTACAACTGAGTGACTGGGCAAATTACTGAACATCTCAGGGCCTCAGTTTCTTCTCCTGTGAAACAGGAATAATATTTACATGACCTACTGAATAGTGTGGTTGTATACATTAGGTAAGTATGAAATGCTTCATATCATGTATCCAACATAGTATATTCAATAAATACAGTGATAATTATTATTTAAGCTCTGAAAAAACAAAGTAAGCAGAGCAAAATACTTGAACAAGCGACTTTACACACGTACACACAAATATCCAAATGACTAACAAATATATAAAAAGGAACTTAATTTGTCACAGAGGAAATGCAAGCTACAATCATAATGAGGTATCTCTATACATTCAACAAAATGGTTACAATGGAAGAGAAAGACTGTTTTAGGCAAAGATGTGAAACAACTAAAATTCTTGCACTCTGCTAGTGGACTTGTAAATTAATACAACCTTTTTGGAAAACAGTTTAGCAGAATCATCTAAGGCTGAATGTTTTTATATCCAGCAATTCCATTCCCAGATGTCCAACACAACTGTGCACACGTATTCACCAAAAGTCGTATATGAAAATGTTCATATCAGCATTATTCATTGGAGTGTAAAACTAGAAACTACTCAAATGCCTATCAACCATAGAGGAATAAATTGCAGTATATTCCTACAATGTAATACTACATATGAGGAGTTGCTATATTTGTTATTCTGTAAGTACTAGTTGGCCATTATCTTACTTCCTCAGGCCATCCCCATGTGTCGTTGGACTTCTGTCTAACTCATCTTATATAAGTTATATAACTTATGTTAGTTAAACTTTAGGCTCAGCTGCAATTGTAGAGAATGAAAATAGCTATAGTTTAAACACATGGAAGTTTGCTCTGAGATACCAGTCCAGGCATATGCAGGCCAGGGGCTAGGATGAGGACTTAATGGAGTCAAGGATCTAGGCTTCTTCAGTTGCTTTGCTCTGCCCTATCTACCGTGTTGCTCTTATTTGCATCCAACACATACACAATGTAGCCAGTGAGAAGGGGGAAAAGGATACTGGAGGGCAAGTTCATTCCCTTTAAGGGTACAACCTAAAGATTGCATACAATGCTTTTATTTATGTTTCACTGGCCAAAATTTAGTCACATGACCAAACCCAGTCACAAGAGAAACTGAGAAATGTGGTCTTAATTAGATGTAGGCATACTGTAGTAGCTAGCCTCCAAAGAGGCCTCCAATGGCTCTTGCCTTCAGGCATTTATATTCCTATGCTGTTTGTTTCCTCCAACATTGAACAGGACTATCTGGTGTAAGCTTCAGCCCCCATCAAGTTGACTACAATTCTAGTTGACATCTTGACTGCAACCTGAGGCAGAAACATGCAGCTAAGCTGCTCCTGAATTTCTGACTCTTAGAAATTATTTGAGAAAATAACTATTTAATGTTGTTTTAAGCCACTATCTGTCAGGATAATTTGTTATAAGCAATAGATAACTAAGACAAGAATTGAGAAGAGGAAATTAAAGTGAAAAGAGAACTAGGGTGGGCGTGATGACTCACGCATGTAATCCTAGCACTTTGGGAGACCAAGGTGGATGGATCACCTGAGGCCAGGAGTTCAAGACCAACCTGCGCAATATGATGAGATCGCTTCCCTACAAAAAATACCAAAATTAGAGGTGTGGTGGCGTGTCGTGGTGGTCGCAGCTTGGGACTTGGGAGGCTGAGGCAGGAGGATTGCTTGAGCTCAGGAGGTCGAGGCTTCAGTGAGCCGAGATCATGGTACTGCACTCCAGCCTGGGTGACAGAGCAAGATCCCATCTCAAAAAGAAAATAAGAAAAGAGAATGGGATGTGGTATATGAAATTTTAGATGGCGTGGCCAGGAGAAGTATTAATGTGGCCTCTGAGTAGGGACGTAAAGGATGTGTGAGTACAGGAAGAGTATTTTGGGTAAAATCACGTTTATAGTCAAAGTGTTTATCAACCAGTATGCCACGGGCACTGACAAACCAGAATAGGTGCCCAAACAAATAAACACTGAGACAGGTCATAAACATTCATCAGGGCCTCACGTGGAGCCCCAGCTGCATATCAGCTGTGAGCAGAGGGAAAAGAAGTCAAAGACCCTGGGTGGGAGAGTGCCAATGTTTGATGAACCTCGAAAAGGCCAACATGAGCAGAGGGAGAGAGCAGGAGGAAATGAGGATAGAAATATAACATAACATAACATGTGGGCCATACAGTATAGTGTCTTTTAAGTCATAGTAAAGCCTTTGGCATTTATTCTGCATGAAACGGGAAATGTTTGAAAGATTTTGTGGAAAGGAACATGGTGTTACATGTTTTAACATCATCACTCGGGCTGTTAGACTGAAAACAGACTGAAGGAAAATGTTATAGATTGAAGGTTTTTGTCCTCCCTAAATTCCTGTGTTGAACCCTAACCCCCAACGCAATGGTATATAGAGGTATGGCCTTTGTTTAGATGAGGTTTAGATGAGGTCATGAGGGTGGGGCCCTCATGATGAGATTAGTGGTCTTATAAGAAAAGGAAGAGAGAGAGAGATCTCTTTCTTTCCATGTGAGCACAGAGGAATGGCTGTATGAGGATAGTGAGAAGGAAGCCTTCTGCAACTCCAGGGGAGAGTCCTCACCAGACATCGACCCTGCTAACAACTTGGTGGACTTCAAGCTTCTAGATATGTCAGGAAATAATTTTTAGTTGTTTAAGCTACTCAATCTATGGTGTTTTGTTATGTCAGCCCAAGTTGTCTAAGACAAAAGGCAAGGGTGGAAGCAGGGAGACCGGTTGGGAGGCTGTTGCAATAATTCAGATGAAAAATGATAGCAGCTTGGGCCAGCATGGTGCAGCAGAGATGGTGAGAAGTGGTGAGATTCGGGATATATTTGTAAAGTATAATGAACAGGATTTAAAAAGTAAGATGAACAAGAACAGATTGGATGTCAGGTATAGAGAAAGATTCAAGGATGATATCAAGGTTCGAATTTCTATCACTGGCAGGATGGAGTTTTCATCAGCTAAGTTGGGGAAGGCTGTGAGAAGCATTTCTGGTAGTCGTGGTGAACCAAGGTATTGTCATGAGCTCATGTTTGGACTTGTTACGTTTTGAGAGCCTGCTAAATATCCAAGTGGAGTAAGTTATTGAAGTGCAAGTGTGGAATTCAGGGAAAATGCCCAGATTGAAGATATGAGTTTGGAACTCATTGTCACATAGAGTATATCCAAAGCCAGGTGATTAAATGAGATTGCACAGTAGTAAGTTTAGATCAAAAAGGGTTTGGGTAGCCTTGTCCACAGCTTTAAATTGTAGGCGCAAATTTAACACTATCAAAGGAGAACTAGAATTCTCTCCCTGCTCACTCCAGTTTCAGAAGTTTAGTTAGTAAGAGTGCATGGTTTCCAGGGATGGATATTACTGAGCTGGGCCAATGTCCCAGTATATAAGGTCAACACTAACAGTGTAAGAACAGACAGACATATCTGAGCCTCTGAATCTGAAGTCCAATCAAGAATATTGTCATGGACAAGGGGGAAATGCTGTTGACTAGCAGCTGGAAAATCAGTGGTTCTCAATGTTGGCTATACTTTGGAATCACCGGGCAGGTTTTAGCATCACTGAGGATTGGGTCCTACCCCAGGATTCTGATTTTATTGGTCTGGGGTGCAGCCTAGACTCTGGGAGTTTAAAATGTTCCCCAGGGATTCTGAGGTACAGCCAAGGTATCTCAGTAGCTAAAGAACACTAGAGTTAGTCATCATTATCAGCACCTTTATAAGCATCTTTGTAAGTTTGCTGTTTGTTCAGAAAGATGTTAGAGAGAAGTGACTAAACTGTGACAGAATGACAGCTCAGGAGGCTAGAAATAGACAAAGTAGCCGGGCAGGGTGGCTTAAACCTGTAATCCCAGCACTTTGGGAGGCCGAGGAGGGTGGGTCACCTGAGGTCAGGAGTTCGAGACCAGCCTGCCCAACACGGCAAAACCCCGTCTCTACTAAAAATACAAAAAATTTGCTGGGTGTGGTGGCGGGCATCTGTAATCCCAGCTACTCAGGAGGCTGAGGCAGGAGAATCACTTGAACCCAGGAGGCAGAGGTTACAGTAAGCCAAGATCATACCACTGCACTCCAGCCTGGGCAAGAAGAGTGAAACGGTCTCCAAGAAAAAAAAAAAAGACAGGCCGGGCGCGGTGGCTCAAGCCTGTAATCCCAGCACTTTGGGAGGCCGAGACGGGCGGATCACGAGGTCAGGAGATCGAGACCATCCTGGCTGACACGGTGAAACCCCGTCTCTACTAAAAAATACAAAAAAAAAAAAAAACTAGCCGGGCGAGGTGGCGGGCGCCTGTAGTCCCAGCTACTCGGGAGGCTGAGGCAGGAGAATGGCATGAACCCGGGAGGCGGAGCTTGCAGTGAGCCAAGATCATGCCACTGCACTCCAGCCTGGGCAGCAGAGCGAGACTCTGTCTCAAAAAAAAAAAAAAAAGACAAAGTATAGGGAGAAGCATTAAACATGTATTTTAAGCTGTTTCTAAGTAGGTATTTCTCAGAGCATTAGGGCAAGACCACAAGGATGTGTGTAAACGGAATAACAATTTGGGCTTTTTTGTTTGGTTTGTACCGCAGTAGGTGGTGTGCGGTACAGCAGAGAATCATTGGCTGGTTTGTGAGGGAAGGATCACAAAACATGCACAGAGTGTATTCAAACATAGGCAATGTGAGTGAATTTAACACTTTTCAGAAGAATGTAGAATAGGTAAACATATACAAATTGTTTATTTTTATTTTTATTTTTTCTTTTGAGACAGAGTTTCACTCTTGTCACCCAGGCTGGAGTACAATGGTGCGATCCTGGCTCACTGCAACCTCTGCCTCCCAGATTCAAGGAATTCTCCTGCCTCAGCCTCCCGAGTCGCTGGGATTACAGGTGCCCACCACCACACCCCGCTAATTTCTGTAGTTTTAGTGGAGCTGGGGTTTCACCATGTTGGCCAGGCTGGTCTTGAACTTCTGACCTCATGTGATCCACCCAGCCTCCCAAAGTGCTGGGATTACAGATGTGAGCCACCATGCCTGGCCACAAATTGTTTATTGATATAAGACATTTTTAACTGTTTGATAGTGCGTTCAGAATTCCTTCAAACGTATTTCTATGTTTGTTTGCCAGAGTATAGCTCCATCTGAACCCCACTTAGTTGACCCCGAAAAGGCCACTCTGTTCTTGTGGCTACAGTATAGGGACATCACATTGATGAGACAGGTAGGCTTCATGGCACAGTGAAAGATAAAAGTATTTTGAAGAGCAAACACATATCACCCTAAGTTTCTTTTGCTTTCAATAACTTAACATGACCCTATGTAGAGAGGACAAGCAAAGTGCTAGAAAAGTGGCACAGTTTGTGCTATGTCAGCATTAGATTTGGTGTTTAATTTAGGTTAAGACAATCCAGCAGACTTTGTCCCAAAACCTCACGTATTCATGCAGAATCTGGCCACAAAAACAAAGCTAAGACCCAAACAAAAACACAATGTTTTCTATTTCTTAGTTGTTTGATAGCAATGCTTTTTCTGAGGCAAAAGGACTTGGATCATCACGCTGTTGTAGGGTGTATAAAATCCAAGAAAAACGTGCTCCTGGGTTACAGAATGCTAAGGTTGAGTTTTAAACTCACTGGGAAAATAAATATAGCAATCAAATGTATCCTGTTGTAAATAGTAATGGGTGGATTAGCTCTTGGGTACTATCAACAACCTGTGCTTCAAAACAGATGTTTAATTCTGGCTAGAATCCCAAACTGTGTTCTAAGGAAATGACTGACACTGGTATTTTAGGAATGTTAAACAAGAACATTCTCCGTATTGTCTTTTCTTCTTAAAAGCTACATGACCTTGAGCAAATTACTCAACTCTTCTTAAATTCATTTTCCTTTTCTGTAAAGCCTCTGCTATTTGCTTTTACATGATCTCGGGGACAAATGTGATTATTCCACATGAAAAATTATAAAGTGCTTTTTATAGTTAGTATTTAACAAGTTAACAATGGCATGCTGGATAATCTGCACTTGCAGATAGTATTGTAGCATGCATTAGTGAGATGGTACCATTTTTAGAGATAATGTGTATGTTCCCAACAAGAGAGTTTAAAGATCAAAAAGAAATTTTACATTTATTACCACATTATTTATCCTGATACAACCTGTGAAGAATGTTAGTTTTTCAATTTTTAAAGATGACACAAGGAGCTCAGAATTATTGTGCAATAATTAATATGCACATACATATTTACACATTGTACAGTAATTAATGTGCACACGCATATTTACGTACACATTTAGTGGGCTACTGCTATGTGTCAGCCATTGTTAAGCATTTTCACCTATGTTATGTTAGTTCCAAAAACAGGCTTCAAATCTAACTCATTAAACTCTCTAATGTTCTCTTTACTAGCAAACTCTCTCTTTTATTATATTGGGCATTTTAAAGGAGGCACTATGCAGCAAAAAAGTGAGAATTAAAATATATAGTGACATCATACACAAGGCTCCTATAGGTATATGGATGAAAGACACATGCAGAGAAAAATGACAAAATATTCTTTTTTTTTTTTTTTTGAGACTGAGCCTTGCTCTATTGCCAAGGCTGGAGTGCAGTGGCACCATCTCAGCTCACTGCAACCTCCACCTCCCAGGTTCAAGCGATTCTCCTGTCTCAGCCTCCTGAGTAGCTGGAATTACAGGTGCACACCACCACGCCCGGCTAATTTTTGTATTTTTAGTACAGACAGGGTTTCACCATGTTGGTCAGGCTGGTCTCGAATTCCTGACTTCATGATCCACCCACCTCAGCCTCTCAAAGTGCTGGGATTACAGGCGTGAGCCACCGCGCCCGGCCAAAATATTCTTTATACATACATAGTGCTAAGGCTTCGAAGCCCATACTCCAAAATATGGCACTTTGACATGCTGAACTGAAGAAGCCTCAAGGTCTCTCTGACCTTCCCCACTACCCCATACTGTCTCTCCTAAAGCACAGAATGAAGTTGAAATTCCTTTATCTGCCTAAGATCCAGACCAACCAAAAAGAACAATTGGTTTTTTTCCCCTCCCTGAAAGACCAAGATATAAACATACCTGAATAAACCCTTTCACAAGACAATGTAATCTCTGTTCCCTGATCTATTCCTCTTCCCTGGTAATCCCCTCAACAGAATTTCTCTTTTTCCCCCTCCCATAACTTGTTTTGCTAGCATGGTGTATGAGCTTCTGAACCCCTGTTGGGGGATGAGTAATCACTTTGTGGTTCTCCCTATGTACAGCTTAAAAAATTCCTATGCCTTTTCGTGAATTACTCTGCCTTTTGTGAGTTGATTTTTTAGTGAACCTTTAGAGGGCAAAGGGGAAGTTTCCCTACAATAGGAATACATTGTTATAAATCTCTTTCAGATGACTTTTTAGAATTTCAAGTTCAGAAAATTGCATACCTAAGAAGCTGATGTTAATGCAAGCAAACAAAGGATTTACATTGTGACCAAATGCAGGTTTAGCCACTGGCTGCTTGCAAAATCCAACAACAAGGACGAAGTGCAGTACAAAGAAGGTGGCTTCGTTTTTTGAAGCTAGCGGTGGGGAAGTGGTTCAGGCTCCTGCCTTAAGAAAACCACTTTAAAATTCTCAGGCAAAATGCTAAGGTTTAAGAAGCGGGAGGTGGTGAGACAGTACAGGTCTACATGACCTGTTCCAGTGACTTGTGTTGTTGCTCCAACTGGTGAATGGGCTGTCACCATCTCAGACTTGTCCAGGTTGTCAATTAGCTGCAGCCTTGAGGTAATCTCCTGCAGGGGGAGAAGTCCACAGGCACCTGAATTGTCTCAAGACCCGGTCTCTGGAACTTCTTTTTTTTTTTTTTTGAGATGGCGTCTCGCTCCATTGCCCAGGCTGGAGTGCAATGGCATAATCTCGGCTCACTACAACCTCTGCCTCTCAGGTTCAATCTATTCTCCTGCCTCAGCCTCCTGAGTAGCTGGAATTACAGGTGCGTGCCAACACACCTGGCTAATTTTTGTATTTTTAGTGGAGATGGGGTTTCACTCTGTTGGCCAGGATGGTCTTGATCTCCTGACTTCGTGATCTGCCCGCCTCAGCCTCCCAAAGTGCTGGGATTACAGATGTGAGCCACCACGCCTGGCCAGTCTCTGGAACTTCTAAGTAAACTTAACTAGATAAGCTAGCAATGCAAGCTTATGGTGGAAAGAAGGAAAGTAATTATTATTTTATCACTTTTATCACTAAAAAGTTAATACAAAGGGCCGCAGAAGGAAAAGGGGAAAAAACCCTTAAAACCAGGGTTCTCGGTTATAGTATTAGTGTCTTAGGGCTGCCATAGCCAAGTACTACAAACTGGGTAGCTTAGAACAACAGAAATTTATTCTCTCAGCCGGGCGCGGTGGCTCAAGCCTGTAATCCCAGCACTTTGGGAGGCCGAGGCGGGTGGATCACGAGGTCAGGAGATCAAGACTATCCTGGCTAACATGGTGAAACCCCGTCTCTACTAAAAATACAAAAAAACTAGCCGGACGTGGTGGCGGGCGCCTGTAGTCTCAGCTACTTGGGAGGCTGAGGCGGGAGAATGGCGTGAACCCGGGAGGCGGAGCTTGCAGTGAGCCGAGATCACGCCACTGCACTCCAGCCTGGGAGCACAGCGAGACTCCGTCTCAAAAAAAAAAAAAAAAAAAAAAAAAAGAAATTTATTCTCTCACAGTTCTGGAGGCTAGAAGTTCAAAATCAAGATATTTGCAGGGTTGGTTCCCTCCTTCCAGGAGGATCTGAGGGAGAATCTGTTTCATGCTTGTCTTTCAGCTGCCGGTGTTTGTCAGAAATCTTTTGGCATTCCTTGGCTTGCAGCTGCCTTACAGCCATCTCCGCCTCTGCCATCATGTGGCCTTATTCCCCATGTGTCTGTGTGTCTCCAAATCTCCCTCTCCTTTCAAGGACACAGGTTCACCCTAATCCAGTATGATCTTAACTTGATTACATCTGCACAGGCCCCATGTCCAAATGACATCACATTCACAGATACCAGAGGTAGGTTTTCATAGGTTTTCAACATTTCTTTTGGGAAGGCACAATTCAACACACAGAGGGTTTTTAAAACTTTTTTTTTTTTTTGCTGAAACATTTGAGTGTAAGTTGTAATCACATTGCCCCATTACTCCTGAATACTTCAGTGTGTATTTTCCTTTTTTTTTGCCCCATTACTCCTGAATACTTCAGTGTGTATTTTCCTTTTTTTTTTTTTTTTTTTTTGAGACAGTCTCACTGTGTCACACAAGCTGGAATGCAGTGGCATGATCTCAGTTCACTGCAACCCCCATCCCATGGGCTCAAGCAATTCTTGTGCCTCAGCCTCCCGCTCAGGCAACTTTTTGTATTTTTAGTAGAGAAAATACAAAATGAATCTTGCTATGTTGTCCAGGCTTGTCTCAAACTCCTGGACTCAAGGGATATGCCTGCCTCCGCCTCCCAAAGTGCTGGGATTACAGGCATGAACAATTACACCTGGCCTACTTCAGTGTGTATTTTCTAAAAATCAGGACATTCTCCTTCATAACCACAGTATACCCATAAGAATCAAGAAATTAACATGAATGCCTATTACCATCAAATACACAGATTCCATTCAAATTTTGCCAATCGTTCCAGTAAATTATTCATAACAAAAAAAACCAAAAGCAAATGTCTCCCATGTTGCGTTCTTTCTTCATAATCTAGGATCCAATCTAGGACCATTTAGTTGTCCTATCTCTTTCAAGTTGGAACCACTCCCAAGTTTTTCCTTGTCCTGAATGATTTTGACATTTTTTGAAGAGTACGGGCTCATAACTTTGCAGTGTCCTTTAACATGGGTTTGTCTGATGTTTCCTCAAGATTCCAATAAGGCTCTGTATTTGGACAGGACTATCACAGAAAAGATGCTGTGTTTTTCTCAGTGCATCATATCGGGAAACATAGGATGCCAGTTTGTCCCATTATTGGTAGTGCTGACTATTATCACTTGGTTATGATGGAACACGCTGGGTTTCTCTACACTGTGGTTATTGAATAATTAATAAACAGTTGATATGCAATTTTCAGGGAGATACTTTGAGGCTATGCAAATATCCTGCTCCTCATCAAACTTTTACCCACTGGTTTTAGCATCCATTGATGTTTTCTGCCTGAATCATTTATGACTGTGAAATAGTAATTTCTAACTCCATCATTCCTTCTATACTTATTAGCTGGCATTCAGCTGAAGGAAGAGCTTTCCCTTCTCCCTTTGGTATTCATTTATACAAATAAGCACTCATGGATATTTATTTTATTCAATAGGTTATAATTCATGACTGTCATTACTTTGATTGTCACATTTGAACAGTGAAATCAGCTTCATGCTGGCCCCTGTATCCTTTTTGTTTGTTTGTTTCCATTTTTTAAATATAGAGATGGGGTCTCGCTGTGTTGCCCAGGCTGGCCTCAAACTCCTGGGCTCAGACAAATCTTCCCACCCCATCTCCCAAAGTGCTGAGATTACAGGCATAAGCCACTGTTGCCCAGACCCCTGTATCCTTTTGGCACGTCCTTATCATTCTTTGAGTGCTTCTTTGCTTTCTGGTATAAGATGTTCCAGATTTCTCTTGTACTTTTCCTGCCTCAGCCATGAAAATATCCATTTCAACAAGGAGCCATGTTTCCTTTTAGTGGGGAGTGGTATTTAGAAACCAAGATTTGGGTGCAAAGTATACTGCTTTTTAATGGGGTGTCATTGCTTCTAGGCCCTTTCAGAAGACATATATAGGAAATATGTGTATGTATACATGTGTACATATGTCTCTATTTCTGTGTCTATCCATATAGATATCTATTGACCCAGTGACAAAGTATGGATAGTATGGTAGACAGAATTCTAAAAGCGGCTTTTCTGAGATTCTTGTCTCCTGGTTATTCAATCAAACATTACAGTAGGTACTGTAGTGAAGGGATTTTTGCAAGTGTGATTACAGTCCTAAATCATTTGACCTTAAGATGAGATTATTCAGGTAGCCCTGGTCAATTCAAGTGAATCTTTTAAAAACAGAGTTTCCGCCAGCTGGGAACAGAAGGGAAGTCAGAGAGATTTGTAGCATAAGAAAGTTTGATGTGCTGTTGCTGGCTAGATGATGGGATTAGAGAAATGTGATGAGGAATACAGGTGGTCTCCGAGCTGAAGACAACAAGAAAACAGAAACCTCAGTCCTGCAAATGCAAGGAACTCAATTCCGCCAACAATGGCTTTGGAAGCAGATTCTTTCCCAGAGCCCCCAGACAAAGGCTAGCCTGACTGATACCTTGATTTGGGCCTTGTGATGCCTTGTGCCTAGAACCCAGCTGAGCCCTCTTGGACTTCTGACCTATGGAACTCTGAGTTAATACATGTGTGTTGTTTTAAGCCACCAAGTTTGTGGTAATTTGTTACATTAGCAATAGAAAACCAATACAGATAGATATTAATATAAAAATAAAACCACGAGTTTACACCAATTCTAATCCAATGCCACTGAGCTTTTCTAGTTTCCCCTTTTCATATCTGTACCTCCAAAAATTAATAACTCTATTCCCACTATCTTCAAGATATTTACTTATTCGCTCAGTCCCCTCATGTGTAACCAATCTCTTTACCACGTGGATCATCTGCTTGGCCTTGGCCCCACAGCACACAGTGGTTGTTCTGGTTAAGTGCGCCTCAATCCCCATCCTATCACATATAGTAAATCTTACCGTGTGAGATGGCTCCCAGGCAGACCTCATCACTCACATGGCCTATGCTAACCAAGTTGCCCCTGGCCTATGGACCTATGGATGATTTATATTTATGTATGTTTTACTTTATTTAGCATCATTTCAGAGACAAATTATTTGAGAGATAAATGGTAGGTATATACCACTTCCTCCTCTAACAACATTATCACTTCCATTAATATGAAACAGGATTTTGCTAAGTCCCATTGTTCTCAGAATTGTATTGCATAGGCCAGGCAGCAGTGGTTCATGCCTGTAATCCTAGCACTTTGGGAGGCCGAGGCGGGTGGATCACCTGAGGTCAGGAGTTTAAGACAAGCCTGGGCAATATGGCAAAACTCCATCTCTACTAAAAATACAAAAAATTATCTGGGCATGGTGGCAGGTGCCTGTAATCTCAGCTAATCGGGGAGGCTGATGCAGAAGAATTGCTTGAACCTGGGAAGGTGGAGATTGCAGTGAGCCGAGATCGTGCCACTTTACTCCAGCCTGAGTGAAAGAGCAAAAATAAAATAAAATAAGTATTGGCTAGATATTCTGAAGCAATTCTAGATGAGCAATAGGATGACCACCATCAAGCCACCTTTTTTTGTTGTTGTTGCGGGGGAGGTCTCGTTCTGTTGCTCAGGCTGCAGTGCAGTGGCAGGATCATAGCTCACTGTGGCCTGGACCCCCTAGGCTCAAGTGATCCTCCCACCTTAGCCTCCTGAGTAGCTGGGACCACAGATGTGTGTCACCATGCCCGGCTTTAGGTTGTTGTTGTTAATTTTCTTTAGAGATGGGGCTCATTATATTACCCAGGCTGGTCTCAAACTCCTGGGCTAAGCAGTCCTCCTAAAGTGCTGGGATTACAGATGAGAGGCACCATGCCCAGGGAGGCCACCAATTTTTTTTTTTTTTTTGTCTGAGATGGAGTCTTGCTCTGTCGCCAAGGCTGGAGTGCAGTGCTGCGATCTCAGCTCACTGCAACCTCAGCCTCCTAGGTTCAAGCAATTCTCCTGCCTCAGCCTCCCAAGTAGCTGGGATTACAGGTGCCTGCCACCACACGTGGCTAATTTTTGTATTTTTAGTAGAGATGGGGTTTCACCATGTAGGCCAGGCTGATCTCGAAATCCTGATCTTGTGATCCACCCAACTCGTCCTCCCAAAGTGCTGGGATTACAGGCGTGAGCCACTGCGCCTGGCCCCATTTTTTAATGTGGTAAAGCATAGAAGAACTAGGACCCTGAATGGATAGCTGAACTTTTACTTTGCCTGACACTTTTCTTCAGAATCTGATAGACTGTCTCATCTGTTTTTTGTTGTTGTTGTTGCTTTGTTTTTTCTTTTAACACCACTCAATGATCTCTCATGTCATTTTGAGATGTTTTTGTAAACAAACATACTGTGATATACAAAACGTATATTTAGTCTTTGTCCTAGTCCATTTTCTGCTGCTGTAACAGAATGTCACAGAGGAGGTAACTTATAAAGAAAAGTAGTTTATTTGGCTCCTTGTTCTGGAGGTTGGGAAGTACAAGACTATGCATGGTGTCAATATCTGATGAGGACCTTCTTGCATCATAGCATGGTGAAAGACGTCACATGGTAAGGAAGCATGCACACAAGAGAAAGAGCGGGGGCTAAATGTATCTATCAGGAGCCCACTCCCATGATAATGGCATTAATCCTCTCATAATCTAATCACCTCTTAAAGGCCTCATTCCCAATACCATTAAATTGGCAATTGCATTTCAACATGAGTTTTGGAGGGGACATTCAAATCATAGCAGTCTTTATCCACAGTTCCTGGCACAGAGGTCCTAATATCCTTAGAATTCCTGAGCGAGGCCGGGCGCGGTGGCTCAAGCCTGTAATCCCAGCACTTTGGGAGGCCGAGACGGGCGGATCACGAGGTCAGGAGATCGAGACCATCCTGGCTAACACGGTGAAACCCCGTCTCTACTAAAAAATACAAAAAAAAAACTAGCCGGGCGAGGTGGCGGGCGCCTGTAGTCCCAGCTACTCGGGAGGCTGAGGCAGGAGAATGGCATAAACCCGGGAGGCGGAGCTTGCAGTGAGCTGAGATCCGGCCACTGTACTCCAGCCTGGGCGACAGAGCGAGACTCCGTCTCAAAAAAAAAAAAAAAAAAAAAAAAAAAAAGAATTCCTGAGCGATAGGAGTGACAGGAGCATCTTTTGTTACTCATAAGAAGCTCCTTTCAACCATACCATATCATAAACATAACATAAATCATATCAAACATATGACATAAACCATATCAAACATATAAACTATATCATAAACATACTGAGTTTATGATAATAAGGTGACTCTTAGATAATGGAAGCTAATTATCAGGGAAGCCAACCATGTGTTTAGGGAGTTGGCACTTTTAGCCCCACCCGCTAACTTTCAGGGAGGGGAGAAGGGCTGGAAATTGAGTTCAGTCACCAATGGCTAATGTTTTAATCAAGCATGCATATGTAATAGAACTTCCTATTACTTTTTTGTAATTAAAAAACCCTTACGTGGCCGGGCGCGGTGGCTCACGCCTGTAATCCCAGCACTTTAGGAGGCCGAGGCAGGCGGATCACGAGGTCAGGAGATCGAGACCGAGACCATCCTGGCTAACACGGTGAAACCCTGTCTCTACTAAAAATACAAAAAATTAGCTGGGCGTGGTGGCGGGCGCCTGTGGTCCCAGCTACTCGGGAGGCTGAGGCAGGAGAATGGCATGAACCCGGGAGACAGAGGTTGCAGTGAGCCGAGATGGCGCCACTGCACCCCAGCCTGGGGGACAGAGCAAGACTCTGTCTCACAAAAAAAAAACAAAAACAAAAAAACCCTTACACTTATTAAAATATAAACCCTAAACAACAGGATTTGAAAAGCTTCTGGGCTGGTGAACACGTTGAGATGATGAGAGGATGGGGTGCCCAGAGAGGGCATAGAAGCTCTGTGCACCCCTCCTCCTGATACCTTGTCTTGCGCATCTCTGCCATGTGGCTGTTTATAACAGTTATATCCTTTATAATAAACTAGTAGTAATAAATAAAATGTTTCACTGAGTTCTGTGAGCCATTACAGAAAATCCTTGTACCTGAGGAGGGGGTGCAGGGGGTCATGGGAACCTCTGATTTGTAGCCGTCAGTCCGAAGTACAGGTGGAAACCTGGGACTCGCAATTGGCATCTGAAGTGGGGGCAGTGTCATGGGACTAAGCCCGTAACCTGTGGGGTCTGTGGTAATTACAGGGTAGTCAGTGTCAGAACTGAATTGTAGGACACACACTTGGTTTCCAGGAGTGTAAAGAATTGGTTGGCATGAGAAAAAAACCCACACATTTGGTATAAAAAGTGTCGTGTGGGTAGCCAGAAACGATTTTTCCTTTTACAGGCCATGTGTTTATTAGGAACATACTTTCTACACATTTCTTCTCTTTTTAGGACAGAGAGAGAAGAGGGAAGAGCTGAATTTGAAAAAATGTAAAACATAATAAATTTTAATTATAATAGGTAATACACAGAACTTGTTTTGCTATCTAGTAGAAAAAGTCCTCTTCTCTCAACTATAAATTTGGCTGAGAGACAAGGACAAAATAATTATATATTCACCTCCATCTTTCAGTAAAGGCAGAAAGAGCTTTCCATTTCAAATTTGTTTTGTTTTGTACCACATGTGGGTTAATTAGATAAAACCATGTCATGTGCCAGATTCAATCAGCCTGAAAATAATCAGAAAACCGAGTTTGGCATTGTTTATGCTGTTTTGGCTCAGCTAGACAAAAGCACAAAATGTAAATTGGCTCCAGAAAGCAACATATGTGTACGGGTGCCAGCTTTTCTTTCATGGGATTATCTCTAGCTGGCACCTGAGCAGCAGAGGCTGCTCTGGGTGACCATTAGACAAATCTACACGATGTAGATACCCATTTTCCTCGATTAGACAGTGGACACCATCATGAAGGGGACTTATTTTACTGCTTTGACATAGGCCAAAACTAGCTTGCCAACTATTGGCTGTCAGTCAATTGAAAATACATGTTAAGGTTAAAAAAATGAACCCACATTTTTGTTTGGCATATCCCCTTGTGGCTTCCTTTAAGCTCATTTCTTGATTTTTAATTGGTTGTAAGATTAAAAATAAAGGCTGGGCACAGTGGCTCATGCCTGGAATCCCAGCACTTTGGGAGGCAGAGGCGAGAGAATCACCTGAAGTTGGGAGCTCAAAACCAGCCTGCCAACATGGTGAAACCCCATCTCTACTAAAAATACAAAAATTAGCTGGGCATCATGGTGAAAGCCTGTAATCCCAGCTACTCAGGAGGTTGAGGCACCAGAATTGCTTGAACCTGGGAGGCAGAGGTTGCAGAGAACCAAGATCGTGCCACTGCACTCCAGCCTGGGCACCACTGAACTCCAGCCTGAGTGACACAGGGAGACGCTGCCTTTAAAAAAAAAAAAAAAAAAAAAAAAAAAGGTTAGAAATAAAGCCCTGAAACCACTCCTCAGTTGTATTTCCCTGTTGTAGGCAGTTCAGTGAAATATTATTAAAGAGAAGAAGGCAGAGCATTTCACTGTCTTCCTACCTTACGGTGATTTTTTAGTGTTTCAAGGGACAAATATTTTAGCAAATATCCAAGCAATCACAGAGTGAGAAATAGTCATTTCAAAGACCTAATCATCTGACTGATGATGGTAAGTTCCACATGAATTGGTTTTCTCTTCTCTTTTTGCTGTATAAACTATTTGACATTGCTACACAGAAAAATAGTATATGTTGTTCTTTTTATACTTTTTTTTTTAAAGAATACTTTCTAGAATATTCTAGAATGTGGGATGGGTGATCATTGTCTCTAGTATGAATTAAACTCTTCTTGCTGAGGTCACCAGTGATCACCTAGTTGCAAATCCCATGAGAGCATTTTATCCTTACATTTTATCCTTACTTGACTTATCTGTGAGCACCTGGCATTTCTGGTTTTTTTTTTGAGACGGAGTCTCACTCTGTCACCCAGGTTGGAGTGCAGCGGCCAATTTTTGTATTTTTAGTAGAGATGGGGTTTCACCATGTTGGTCAGGCTGATCTCAAACTCCTGATCTCATGATCCGCCTGCCTCAGCCTCCCAAAGTGCTGGGATTACAGGCGTGAGCCACCATGCCGGCTCTATTTTGTTTTTTTAAAACTTACTTTGTTTCCATGACCCCACTCTTTCCTGACTTCTTCTATCTTTTCGTTTTTTATCTATAGTTTCTGTCACCTCCTCCCCTCTCCTTCCACTGTCTATTCCTTGAGTCTTGGTGTCTTTAGAGTGTAATCTTCACTTTCTTTTCTTACTCTGTATATTTTTCCTAGCTTGGTAGTTGCCAATGAAATAAATCTAACAATCACCTTGGATCCTCCCTTTTCCTTATCTCTCCTATTTGTTCAATCCCAAATCATCTTGACTCTATCCCGTTATCATCAGGTTCACTCCTTGGATCAGTTAGAATGCTGTGGTTGCAAATACAGAAAATCCAACTAAAACTTGGCTTTAAAATAAGGCAATGATTTTCTCAACAAGTTAATATATTTAAAAAGGTGGAGAAAGGGAATTTTTTTTTTTTTTTTTTTTTTTTTTTTGAGACGGAGTCTCGCTGTGTCGCCCAGGCTGGAGTGCAGTGGCCGGATCTCAGCTCACTGCAAGCTCCGCCTCCCGGGTTTTTACGCCATTCTCCTGCCTCAGCCTCCCGAGTAGCTGGGACTACAGGCGCCCGCCACCTCGCCCGGCTAGTTTTTTGTATTTTTTAGTAGAGACGGGGTTTCACCATGTTAGCCAGGATGGTCTCGAACTCCTGACCTCGTGATCCGCCCGTCTCGGCCTCCCAAAGTGCTGGGATTACAGGCTTGAGCCACCGCGCCCGGCCGAGAAAGGGAATTTTTAAAATAAGATAGGAATAATATGACATAATGATTGTCTTCATCTAGTTTTTGTTGCTATAAAAGAATACTACGGACTGGGTAATTTGTAAAGAAGAGAACTTCATTTCTTACAGTTCTGGAAGTTGGGGAGTTGAAGGGCATATGGTGCTGGTGTCTGGTGAGGGCCTTTGGGCTGCATCATCCCACTGTGGAAAAGTGGAAGGGCAACTAAGCACGTGCAAAAGATAAAAGCAGGAGGGGCCAAGCTTGCTTTATAACAACTCACTCTAGTAACAACTAACCCTATCCCATGATAATGGCATTACTCCACTTATGAGGACGCCCTCATTACCTAAACACCTCCTATTAGACATCAACTCCCAACACTGCTGCATTCAGTATTAAGTTTCAACATGAGTTTTGAAGGGGACATTCAAACTATAGCAACCATTTACTGCTATGTGTGGACTTTGTTTGGATCTGAGGTGAACAAACTAGCTATTTAAAAGTTTTCTGTAACAGTGAAACTTGGATATTAGATGACACAAAAGGTGATCAGTAATTTTTGTTAGATGTCCCAATGGTGCAGCTATGTCAGAAGATGTCCATATTTGGGAGGAATGCACACTGAAATGTCCAGAGTGAAATTTCTTGATGCGTTTTAAATAATGAATCGGAAAAAGGAAAATAAATGAAGAATTGTGGCAGAATCTTGAAAATAGTTGAAACTGGTTTTGGGAGATATGAGAGTTCATTATACTATTCTTTCTACTTCTTCAATGCTTGCAATTTTAAATGCACAATTAAAAAATTATAATAAAGGAAATTTTTACTCTCATAACTAAAAAGTTTAGAAACGGGGTAGCCATCAAGTGAAGCTTCATATAGTCAACAATATCATCAAGGACTCAGTTTCTTTTTAATTTCCTCATGGCTTTCAGTGGTGTTTGCTTTATCCTAAGGCCATCTCTTCTCATGGTATAGGGACCATATATCCTGGTTTGCTAGACAGTCTCAGTTACATCTATCGTCCTAACATAATTATTTATAGCACTATCTTTCTTTCAAATGTGACCTCGTTTTGGATGATAAATTAAATGGTCACCGTAGTTTATGGTTGTCAAATGACTGCCAACCACAATTAGTGCTTCACGCTTCTCTGTTCATGTCCAGCTAAAGAGAGAAGCTGCTGTCCCAGAAATAACCAACCTTTCCTATAATCCCAATGTCCCAGAAGGGCAAGGTGTCCATGCATGAAACAGACATCATGGCTAGAGTGATGGGATGTATTGGTTGGCTTAGGTCAATCAGGGGCTACCCTGAGAATAGGGAACAAAGTCAATGGATGGGTCCATGGTAGGTGGGGCCAAGAGGGATTAAACATGGGCAAGAATCCAGTCAAAGTCACTATACTCCTCCTTGCCATATCTTCTGCCAGTGCTGTAGTTTAGGGCTCAGCATCTCTTAGACTATTGCAATAACTTTTTAGCTGATCTCCCTCCTTTTGCTTTGGCCTATCACTACATTGCCGCCACAATGATCTTCTTAGTATGTAGATCTGATCCTGTCACCGCCAGATTCAACAGTTTTTGATGTCCTGCTTTCACCTATGAGATAAAATCTAAATGCCTCTGCTTATTATATAAAGCTGTTCAATACTTGGCCTTTGTCTGGTTATTTGTCCACCCTCATCCATCTTCAGTCTCTTCTTTATACTTTAAACTTTAGCAAAACTGAATGACTTTAGTATTGTTTACATACAAGGCTTTCTCACACCTTGTTTCCCCCAGTCTGCCTCATATTTATCAGTTCAGCAAATTTGTTTTCATCCTCCCATTGTCATCTTGATGCTGACTTCTCCGACTCCTTCTATGAACATTTCAGGCCTGTTTTTGGTGCCCACTGCACTTTGTCATACAGTAAAGCCAGTCTCTTTTCTGACCAGACCAGGATAGTGGTTGGTGGGTTAATTGAAAAACCAATTAAAATCTGAGATCACAACAATATACATATTTTAACCTTTTTTTTTTTTTTGAGACGGAGTTTTACTCTTGTCACCCAGGCTGGAGTGCAATGGCGCGATCTTGGCTCCCTGCAACCTCTGCCTCCTGGGTTCAAGCAATTCTCCTGACTCAGCCTCCCGAGAGGCTGGGATTACAGGCACCCATCACTACACACAGCTAATTTTTTTTTTTTAGACGGAGTCTTGCTCTGTTGCCCAGGCTGGAGTGCAGTGGCATGATCTCGGCTCACTGCAACTTCCACCTCCCGGGTTCAAGCCATTCTCTGCCTCAGCCTCCTGAGTATCTGGGATTACAGGAGTCTGCCACCATGCGTGGCTAATTTTTTTTATTTTTAGTAGAGATGGGGTTTCACCATCTTGGCCAGGCTGGTCTTGAACTCCTGACCTCATGATCCACCCGCCTCAGCCTCCCAAAGTGCTGGAATTACAGGTGTGAGCCACCATGCCCGGCCAGTAATTTTTGTATTTTTAGTAGAGATGGGGTTTCATCATGTTGGCCAGGTTGGTCTCGAACCCTTGACCTCAGATGATCCGCCTGCCTCAGCCTCCCAAAGTGCTGAGATTACAGGCATGAGCCAACATGCCTGACCACTTTAACCATTTTTTTTTCTTTTATATCATATATACATCACTGTTTCTCAACCTTTTTTTTCTTCATTATCTCCACCCAAAAGCTTTTTTGGACTTTTTCCCTAATAACACTCCCTCTACCCACCCACATGAAATTTTAGTGTCACAACAGACATATTGTATATCTATTCATGTACTCTATGTATATCTGCAGGGCTGCAGGGCCAAGGCCTTTTATTTGAATGTGGGTCCTCTGGTTCAGTTCTGCCTTGGATTTCTTCCACACTGATAATCCATCCTCTGTGATTCATAACTTGAGTTTGTTTAGAACGAAGATGGAGCAAGACATTTTAAAAGCAAGCAGTATAGAATCATAGTCAGTTATTGTGATTCTCTTCTCATGCTCACTATTCAACAGCTTTTTAAAAATAACTTGTTTTATTAAATCTTTCCAAGGCATTTAATTTCATTTTCATAAAAACAACTATTTCCTCTCCCACAATTATATTTTATCACTATGCAATGTGAGTCCAATTTTGTAATTTCGAAGACAAGACAATGGTTGGGGGTCAACACAGTAGCTGGGGGAAGAAGGCAGAGCTAGTGAGAGAAAATACACGAAGAAATAAATCGGTGAAAGAGGTAATATAAAGAAAATAGTAACTAACAATTTTGTAGAAGTTACTAGGTATGAAGCACTGTTCTAAGAGCTTTACAAAAGTGAACTCATTTAATTCGCACAAGGGAGTGCTATTATCACCTACTTTACTAATGAGGAAACTGAGGCACTGAGAGGTCAGTTGTCTTTGTCAAAAGTCCTTTCAAACAATAAATTTTTAGAACATTTCCCACTGAGATGTTTCGAAGACATACTACCAATGCAATCTGCCTTTCTTTTACAAAGTCTACTGAACATAATGTAATCTGTCTTTGAAGTGGCATAACTAATAAAAGTAGGCCAATGAAAATTTAATGTGCCCTCCCTTTTGGGTTTCACAAAAATATTTTTCTTTGTTCTCAAGAAGCCAGAAAATTGAGTTCAGCTAAATCCGGAAGAGATCCTTGTTGGGAAGAGGAAAGGACTTCATTGCCCTTTCTTTCCTGAGGAGGGTGAATTTACCAAAGAACCAAGGGCTGGGAACTGAGTAATCTTTGTGGAAGAAATTTTTCTTTAAAATTGGCTACATCTGCAGGAGTGGATACCTGAGGCAGCGGTGGAATGAGGTCAGTCAAGTTTACAAGCAGCCAGCCATCTGCTCTCAATAGTTTGGGGTCTGAGCTGAGATGCAACCCTGCTGAGTCCACCTCACCTCCACCTTGCTATATTCTCCTCTTCCCACTTCTACTATTCCCCCTTTTCCTGGCTTCTGCTCTGAAAGCTTCTCTCCAGTTCCTGAGCAGGAGCAGTAGCTGCCCTAACAGGAGCTGAAGCTAACCTGGGTCTTGCTCTAATTGTTCATTTGTTCCAGGCCAGCAGCCTGCTACTGCTAGGGCCCAGCGGCTAGGGTACTCCAAACTCCAAGGAATCATAGACCTTATTTGTATGTTTGACTCTATAGGTCCAATGCCTAGCATAGTTCCTCATACCTAACAGATACTCAATAAATATTTATTGAATAAATAAATGAATGGAAGAATGACCTGTAGGCCTTGATCCAATTCATTTGCTTAGGTTACTAGTGTCCTTCATAGTTGTGGATCTCTCTAACAAAAATTAATTTCTGTAATGAGATTATTTCTCTGAAGAGTCCTGGAGTAATTTTTACCCGGTCCTGTGAATCACCATTTTTCATTTCCTTCCATTTGTTTCCAGTTGAAATGTCTGGCATTTCCTCTCTTCCATCTAAAAAAATCTTACCCATTGTTCATTACCTCATCTCAATGGCTAAGTCTTCACTAAACCTTCTCCGATGACCCCTATTAAAAGTGGCCATTCCCTCCTGTAAACTCTGAGAGCATTATGGTTGTAGCTCTTTTCATAAGTGCATTATACAAATTGCTTTCATATCCTCTTGTTTTCTTTATCCTTATGTAAACGAAAAGTTTTCTGAAAAGGAATTTAGAGGAGAGAGACTATCCCAATAAACAGTTTGCAAACCTGAGAGCCACAGATTTCGGGGTAAAAGGAAGGTTTGGTTCTATTTTAAGTTAGTCCTAGTTAGCCAGTTGGGATCCATCTTGAAGGATTGGCTCTTTGAGGTTTGTTTACACAACTTCCCTGAGTCAGAATGTTGGACAAATGTTATTCTCCTTTTACGGGTAAGATTTGGAGATGTTAATGGACATGTTCAGTTATACAAGCCCAGAAAATAATGGAGGTACACTAGAACTCAGACCTCTTCCTTATTCCTGTAACCACCCAATGGGTTTACTCTGCTGGCAGTCTAGACAGAGCCAATTTATAAAGACAGGGGAATTGCAATAGAGAAAGAGTAATTGACGCAGAGCTGGCTGTGTGGGAGATTGGAGTTTCATTCTACTCAAGTCAGTCTCCCAGGGCATTCAGGGATCAGAATTTTTTATTTATTTATTTATTATTATTATTTTTTGAGACGGAGTCTCACTCTGTCACCCAGGCTGGAGTGCATTTGCGCCATCTCTGCTCACTGCAACCTCTGCCTCCCAGGTTCAAGTGATTCTCCTGGCTCAGCCTCCGAGTAGCTGGGACTACAGGTGCGTGCCACCACGCCCAGCTAATTTTTGTATTTTTAGTAGAGATGGGGTTTCACCATGTTGCCCAGGATGGTCTCAATCTCTTGACTTCATGATCCACCCGCCTCAGCCTCCCAAAGTGCTGGGATTACAGGCGTGAGCCACCGCGCCTGGCTGGGAGCAGAATTTTTTTTTTTTTTTTTTTTTGAGACGGAGTCTTGCTCTGTCGCCCAGGCTGGAGTGCAGTGGCCGGATCTCAGCTCACTGCAAGCTCCGCCTCCCGGGTTCACGCCATTCTCCTGCCTCAGCCTCCCGAGTAGCTGGGACTACAGGCGCCCGCCACCGCGCCCGGCTAGTTTTTTGTATTTTTTAGTAGAGACGGGGTTTCACCGTGTTAGCCAGGATGGTCTCGATCTCCTGACCTCGTGATCCGCCCGTCTCGGCCTCCCAAAGTGCTGGGATTACAGGCTTGAGCCACCACGCCCGGCGGGAGCAGAATTTTTAAGGACAACTTGGTGGGTAGGGGGAAGCCAGTGAGCTGGGAGTGCTAATTGGCCAGGTCAAAGATGAAATCATAGGGAGTGCAAGTTGTCTTCTTGCGGTATCAGTTCCTGAGTGGGGGCCACGAGATCAGATGAGCCAGTTTATTGATCTGGGTGATGCCAGCTGATCCATCAAGTGCAGGGCCTGCAAGATATCTCAAGCACTGGTGGTAGTTTTTACAATAGTGATGTTAGCTCCAGCAGCAATCTGGGGAGGGTCAGAATCTTGTAGCCTCCAGGTGCATCACTCCTAAATCCCAATTTCTAATCTTGTGGCTAATTTGCTAGTCCTACAAAGGCAGTCTAGTCCCCAGGCAAGAAGGAGGTTTGTTTTGGGAAAGGGCTTTTGTCATCTTTGTTTCAAACTATAAACTATGAATTACATTCCTCCCAAAGTTAGTTCGGCCTACAGCCAGGAATGAACAAGACAGCTTGGAGGTTAGAAGCAAGATGGTGTTGATTGGGCCAGATCTCTTTCTGGGTTTAATTTTGCAATGGCGGTTTCATTCCCAGTCCAGTTCTCTTTATAGTGCTGTGCAATGCATGTGCTCATGTTCTGGTATGTATTATTATTATTCTGTGTCAGTGTTATCTTCCCTACAAGATTGTAAATTTCTAGGACCTAACTTCTTAGACATGCTAATAATATTAACTCAGTGAACAAATTAATAGACCCTCAAAACTTTAAATTCAGGAATAGAAAACAAAAATAAAGATTTTTCTTCCTGTCAACTGATTCTGCAAAGGGTATAAGGAGCAACAGAGCTGCCAAGTTGGTACAGGAGCTGGAAAACACCATAAGCTTCAACTGCTGGTTAATTTTTGCTTTAAAAAGCTTGATGGAGGCCAGGCGCGGTGACTCACGCCTGTAATCTCAGCATTTTGGGAGGCTGAGGCGGGCGGATCACCTGAGATCAGGAGTTTGAGACCAGCCTGGCCAACACGGTGAAACCTCGTCTCTACTAAAAAATACAAAAATTAGCCAGGTGTGGCGGCACGTGCCTTTAATCCCAGCTACTCGGGAGGCAGAGGTTGTAGTGGCCAGAGATGGTGCCACTGCATGCAGCCTGGGCAACAGAAGGAGACTCCGTCTCAAACAAAACAAAACAAAACCAAACAAAAACAAAAAAACCTTAATAATAAAATGGGCTTTTATATATACAAATCAGCACAAACTCATCTGAGGGAGAGTAAGACTTACAGACTTGCTTACAACTCTCTTTCCCTGCTCAGGCTCCTGAGCAGCTGGGATTACAAGGACGCGCCACCACACCTGGCTAACCTTTGTATTTTTAGTAGAGCCGAGGTTTCACCATGTCGGCCAAGTTGGTCTCAAACTGCTGGCCTCTGTGATCCACCTGCCTCGGCCTCCCAAAATGCCGAGATTACAGCGTGAGCCACCGCGCCGGGCCACAACTTTCTTCTGTGTAATTTCACCTTAAATACAGCCATTTACTTGGGGGTGGTGTAAGCAAATTGTCTCTTCAATTTCTCTCCCGGGGTGGGAGAACTGTGGCATTAAACAGAAGTGCGAACAGTAGTTGAGGGTAGGAAGAAAGCCTGCCCGGAAGGGGGTCAGGAAATCTCAGGCAAGCCCACCCTCAGGCACTACAGCTAGACTCCGAGCTCAATGGCCAGGCATCTGATTCGACCAACATCAGTTCACAGGGCTTAAGCCCAGTCCCTTAGGGAGGCCTGGGGAGGGGCAAGGCCCAAGTATATAAAGCTCCCTGAGGGTCAGCGTTGGCTCTGCGCCTGCGACTGTGATTCAAAAACGTCCCGGTGCTCTTGGCTCTTTTCGGAATCTGACCTCGAGCTTGCACGGGACACACTGCCCAGCTCGGGTGAGAAGGGTAGCTTCTGGGACCCTCGCCTTTAACAGCACTGCGAGCACAGAGTGCACTGGATCTGCGAGAAGAAACCGCGTTAACTAGTTTGTCCCTAAGGCCGCCTCGTAGTCATCGCCGCGGCGCCTTGCGTCTCCGGGCCGCATTGCCATGGCTGCCCGTGGTGTCATCGCCCCAGTTGGCGAGGGGTTGCGCTACGCTGAGTATTTGCAGCCCTCGGCTAAACGACCCGACGCCGACGTCGACCAGCAGGAACTGGTGAGTGCTGCCAGCGGCCCCCACCCCCGTCTGGCTCCCTTGTAGTTTCTGCTTCTGCCCTCTACCGCCTCACCCTTGAACCTTTGTACTCCCCCGCATTCGCTCACCGTCTGTTCCCTAGCGCTCATTTGTTCAGTGGAGAGACCGCCTTGTGCTTGGCTTTGACGTTTGGGCGTGGAAGACGGAGCAGCAGTTCTGAGGATCTGTCTCCTCAAGGAGCTTCCAGTCTTGTCTGGGACACAAACCAGAAAATAGGCAATTGCAAATACAGTATAAGTGCTGTATGTGGATTTTCCTATCTCATAGGAGGCCCTAATACCGTCTTGCAGGGGACGTGGTGGGATCAGGGACGCTTCTTGGAGAAAACTGTAGTTAAAAATTAGGATCTGGGCCGGGCGCGGTGGCTCAAGCCTGTAATCCTAGCACTTTGGGAGGCCGAGACGGGCGGATCACAAGGTCGGGAGATCGAGACCATCCTGGCTAACACGGTGAAACCCCGTCTCTACTAAAAAAAAGTACAAAAAACTAGCCGGGCGAGGTGGCGAGCGCCTGTAGTCCCAGCTGCTCGGGAGGCTGAGCCAGGAGAATGGCGTAAACCCGGGAGGCGGAGCTTGCAGTGAGCAGAGATCCGGCCACTGCACTCCAGCCTGGGTGACAGAGCGAGACTCCGTCTCCAAAAAAAAAAAAAAAATTAGGATCTGAATGAATAAAAGCAGTTCATTCAGCAAAGAGAAGGGGAAAAATTGTTTCAGGTACCAGGAGTACTATCTCCAGAGTCTCCGGCACAGAAACAGGGCTCTGTTGGAAACTGCAGGCCGGGCGCGGTGGCTCAAGCCTGTAATCCCAGCACTTTGGGAGGCCGAGACGGGCGGATCACGAGGTCAGGAGATCGAGACCATCCTGGCTAACACGGTGAAACCCCGTCTCTACTAAAAAATACAAAAATTAGCCAGGCGAGGTGGCCGGCGCCTGTAGTCCCAGCTACTCGGGAGGCTGAGGCAGGAGAATGGCGTGAACCTGGGAGGCGGAGCTTGCAGTGAGCTGAGATCCGGCCACTGCACTCCAGCCCGGGCGACAGAGCGAGACTCCATCTCAACAAAAAAAAAAAAAAAAAAAAAAAAAAAGAAAAAAAAGAAACTGCAAGTGGTGTATTCAGGATGAACCGTAGAGGTGGAAAAAGGAAGGGTCTAACAGAGAAGTGTCCAACAGAAACATATTGTGAGCCGCATACGTATTTTTACGTTTCTGTAGCGTAACCCACCAAGAGAAACAGGTGGGTTTAATTTTAACGATGTGTTATCTTTAACCTGATACATGCACAGTTGCACGGTAATATTTCAACATTCAATATGAAAAATTGCCCAAGTGGTGGTTTAGGCTTGTAATCCCAGCGCTTTAGGAAGGCCAGGCAGGAGGATCACTTGAGACCATGAGTTGGAGGCCAGCCTGGACAACATAGGAGACGCCATCTCTGCAAAAGAAAAATGAAAAATATCAGCTGGGCATTGTGGTGTGAGCCTGTAGTCCTAGCTACTTGGGAGGCTGGGTCTGGAGGATCACTTGAGCCCAGGAGTTTGAGGTTATAGTGAGCTATGATTTCACCACTGCAATTCAGCCTGAGAGACAGAGCTAGACCCTGTCTCCAACAAAGAAAAAAAAAATGAGGCAATAGAGATTTAGAAAGTTTTAATTAACTTGTCCAGGATCATCCCTGGTAAGTGGCAGATCTACGATTCCAAATGCTACACCTTTTCCACTATGACTTGCTGACTCCTTAGAAATAAGGATTTCTGGATATAGTATTCAGTGTATGACATAGCTGAACAAGATTAGGCAGAAGTAATCCTTTTGTGGAGAGTTGTAAAAATCCCAGTATCAGGCTTTCAAGGTAGTTGGGAGCTGTGGTAATTGGAAGATAGAACTAATATTGGTGATTTTTACATCTGTAGGTATTTTTACTTGGAAGAGGAGAGAGTTTACAGAATCCAGAGTATCAGATAGGAAGCATCTTTAGTAGTCCAGGTGCATGAAGGCTAAAGTGTAGGCCAGTGATTCTCAAACTGTCTGAGTCCTGTAATACCCTGAAATCCTGAAGTCAGATTCATAGACAATAAAATCTACCTATAAACATAACTTTTAATAACCAATATAATGCTTTAATTGAGACATAAAGGTGAAATATTTTATTAGAAAACACATCTACAGGCTGCGTGCGGTGTCTCGCTCCTATAATCCCAGCACTTTGGGAGGCTGAGGCGGGCGGATCACTTGAGGTTAGGAGTTCGAGACCAGTCTGGCCATCAGGGCAAAACCCTGTCTTTACTAAAGATACAAAAATTAGCTGGGTGTGGTAGCACATGTCTGTAATTCCAGCTACTAGGGAGGCTGAGGCAGAACTGCTTGAACCCAGGGGGCAGAGGTTGCAGTGAGCGGAGATCACACCACTGCACTCCAGCCTGGGCAACAGAGCAAGACTTTGTCTCAAAAAAAAAAAAAAGAAAATAACATGTTAACATGTCTACAATTTAAATATGTAAATACTTAGACATTACTACATTAGAAAACATAATGAGTAATTATTAGTTGCTGGCATATTGCACCAATTCATAGAATCACTGTGTGTGTGACAGCTACCAATGCAAATTGTTTATCAAATTATTATATTGGCTCTTCAAATAGCAGAGGGACCATCGTTTTTTACAAACTTATCTTTCCTAAATGGCGAACAATTTCTGGTAAAAATTTGAACAAAACAGTGGAATCTCCCTCAATTTACATGGCACTTGCACTTGTGGAAGATTCAGTCTGTACTAAAACAGTGTAATAATGATATATTTATATGTAATAAAGTTCTGGACTAAGATTATCATAAACTTTTCACCTACTTAATCTTTTAAAATCGAGGGATGCAAACAGTTCTTTGTTATACAGGATTGTCTCATGTATTTTAGGACTTCTTAGGATCAATAGTCCCCCATCCACCAAATACCCTCCCTTCTATTCAAATTATTGTGCAACCAAACAGGGCCTCCTGTACTTTCAGAATGTCCCTTAGGGGTTGTTCTGCTTCTTTTGGGAGTTCCTGGTCCAGGCAATGACAAATAATGAGGTAGAAGATTGTTGATAACAACTTTAGGCAACTTGGAAGTACTAAAAGCAGTGAGAAGCTGACAAAAGGTAAATATTAGGAAAGAAAAAAGATGGCCTAGGTGTGGGGCATATTTGGTAATCTTAATGAAAATAGAAAATAATGTTTGTCAATGAGTTAAAGAAAAAAATTTTCACGCTATTTTAGAAATGTAATTCATTTTAAGGTTTATGAAATATATCTTCTTGGGCTGGGCATGGTGGCTCATGCCTGTAATTCTAGCAATTTGGAAGGTCAGGTGGAAGGATTACTTGAGCCCAGGGGTTCGCGACCCAGGCTGGGCAGCATAGTGAGACCTCTGTCTCTCTAAAAAGAAAAATCAAAAATAAATAAATATATCTTGTCATATTTATTAAATAACTTTTTCTTAGGTAACCTTCCCTTTTGAAACTAAGAACTAGTGTTCAGTAGCCTGTTTTTTGTTTTTTTTTTGAGATGGAGTCTCGCTCTGCTGCCCAGGCTGGAGTGCACTGGCCGGATCTCAGCTCACTGCAAGCTGCGCCTCCCGGGTTTACGCCATTCTCCTGCCTCAGCCTCCCGAGTAGCTGGGACTACAGGCGCCCGCCACGTCGCCCGGCTAGTTTTTTGTATTTTTTTAGTAGAGACAGGGTTTCACCGTGTTAGCCAGGATGGTCTCGATCTCCTGACCTCGTGATCCGCCCGTCTCGGCCTCCTAAAGTGCTGGGATTACAGGCTTGAGCCACCGCGCCCGGCCTCAGTAGCCTGTTTAAAGGATTAAAATAATTTTTAAAAATAGGCAAAATATCTATGTAGCATCTTGAATAAAATAGCATTTTACAATTAATGGTTTACTAGAAGTCGTGATCAAACTTTGCACTAGCAAAGCTGTTTCTCATGGAAAAGTAGAAAAGAAACTTTAAGAGATTATCAAATTTTAAAGCAGTTTGAACAAAACTCAGTTTGTATGAAATGGTAGTCATTTAGTTTCATTACTTTCCTGAAAACTGTAACTCCTATTATTTTTATTTTTCTTCAGTTTTTATTTTAAGTTCAGGGGTACGTGTGCTAGATGTGTAGGTTTGTTACACAGGTAAATGTGTGCCGTGGTGGTTTGCTGCACAGATCATCTCATCACCTAGGTATTAAGCCCAGCATACATTAGCTGTTCTTCCTGATGCTCTCCCTCCCCCCACCCTCACAACTGTTGTTATTATTAGGATAGTGTAACGTGTAAAAAAAAACTAGACACATACATGTTTCATTATAAACAATCCTGATATGTGAAAACTAAAACTTGTCAAACACACAAATTTTCAGGCATTCATTTCCAAAAATAAGATAGTACTTTTACTATTTTGTAATGATAACATGATTTAAAACATGCTTTAACAATACTTTGAAGCTTACATTGGTAATCACATGGATTATGTACTGTATACCTATATTTTTAACTCTTTTTTTTTTTTTTTTTTTGAGATGGAGTCTCGCTCTGTTTCCCAGGCTGGAGCGCAATGGCGGGATCTCGGCTCACTGCAGCCTCCGCCTCACAGGTTCACCTGAGTCTTCTGCGTCAGCCTCCCAAGTAGCTGGGACCACAGGCGCCTGCTACCACGCCCAGCTAATTTTTGTATTTTCAGTAGAGGTGGGGTTTCCCCATGTCTGCCAGGCTGGTCTCAAACTCCTTACCTCAAGTGATCCACCCTCCTCAGCCTCCCAAAGTGCTGGGATTTTAGAGGTGAGTCACCGCCCCCAGCCTAACTGATTCTTCCCTACCGTTTTTTACACCATAGTAGAAGGCTAGAATGTTAAGTTTCATGGACAGGGACTTTATTTGTTCTCTGATATGTATTTCTAGCATTTATAGTGGTGCCTGAGTGTGGTAAACATTCCAAAAAGAAATTGTTGAATGAATGAATGTTATTCTTGAATGGGAAGAAATGAGAAGAACTTTTCTTTTAGTGAATGGAGTCAGTAAGAATTTCCAGATGTCTACCAGTGAGAACCATAAACAAAAATAGAAAATTCAGCTTATTTAAAATGTAGCTCATTATAGTCTTCCCTGAACAGGCTGATTCTCTTCTTTCCCCTTTCTTGACTAGTGCCATCATCAACTCCACTTTCTCCTTTACCTCCACCATTCAGTTCATCAGTCACTTAGCCTCATCTCCGTAATTGTTTTCTTGCTATTCCTTCCCTTGCTATTCTCTTAGTCTTTATCGTCTCTACTCTGGCCTGTAGTGATCCCCTTTAAAAACAAGTCTCTTTGCTTCTGGTATTGTATGCTTTCTAAACTTCGCACTGCCATCAGTTATTTTTCTGCAATACAGACTTGTTAATGATACCATCCCTTTTTATGAGTTTAACACGATCTATAAACCTTTCTCAGGATCTTATACAGGACTCTTCATGTACTGATCCTCAAATGACGTATCCAGCCACATTTCCCATCCCCTCCATTGCACTGTACCCTGTACTGTAGTTATATTAAGTTTCCTTCATGAAATTTTATGGTTTTGTGACTTTACTAGAGCTTTCTCTTCTCTCTGAAATTCTTTTCCTGGCTAACTCCTATTCATTTTTTTTTTTAAGACACGTCCAATGTGAAGCCTTCCCTGACCCCAGTTCCCCTTGCCTAGTAGAAGAAAATTGTTTTATACTGTGTGTTTCCTTAGGAAGTTGCACAAGTTTTTATTATAGTTTATTAAGATACATCAAAATAATTTATATTAGTATAAGCACCTATGGTGTGAAGTCCTCAGGGAAAACACTGTATCTGTGATTGGCATTGTAATTGGCACATGATAGTCATTTAATTGTTTGTCTGTGAAATAGCTATTCTGTTATTATTGAGCAACTTAATAAATAAACATGGAGATTTGATTTTAATATCATATTGACACCTGTATTTTTTCCTTGTAGAGTCCTCTTGTATGTTAACCTCTAAGGGAGAGCAAGGGTCTGTGTCTGTCTTGCTCACTGCTCTTTCCCGAGAACTTAGCATAAGTCCTGGCACATGCCAAATAAATGTTTATGTGGTAAAAGCTAAGTAAGTATTTTTTGAATGAGTGAATAGTCTCCGTCTTTCCTGTCTCCATCACAACTACCACCCCTCTTGTGAGGAGGAAGAATACTTCTTTTTCTTCTTCATTTCCCTCTGGTACAACTATTGTTTTTCTTGGACTCAAATTTTCAGTCTCAAAATGGAAGATTTAGCATTTTATAACACTTTCAGGCAATTCATATTTATCTAAAAAGTTATTTACTGCTTATGTTGTTTACGGAGAATAAAATGCCTTAGGGAATTTGTAAAAAATTTTGATGCCTTTTTCTCCCCCCCCTCCAGCTGTAGCAGCTATGATGGAGTGATCTGTTTTCCCAGTTTTCCAAAATTTTTTGATTCATGGTAGTGGAACGTTTGAAGTAATTTTTCTGTTTTTTTTTTTTTTTTTAAATTGTTGTTGTTGTTATTTTGACTTTCTAGTGGATATTTGAAACCAGGTAGTGGTACCAGATACCTGACACGGCCCATTTGTTGATTTGCTGCCATTATCTAATGTTTCTTCTCTTTGAAATATGCCTTTTTAACTAAAATTAGATATTCTTTATAGATGGGGATGAAGTTTTAAGAATACTCATTCAGTTCCCAACTTAGTACCAGGCACATGATTGTTCTGCCTCATAAATTTTTGTTGAATTATTAAATTAACAAACGAATGAAACCAACTAGCTTGGAGATAAGTAGATTAGGGAAATGTTATAGAGTGATGAACGGACAGCCTTAAGGAATTAAAAAAAGAATAAGATAAATGAGACTATGCTTCTTTGACTTTTGTAATAGTCAAGAGAGGCCTAAAATGTAAGCATCTAATAAATATGTGTGTAGTCAGAGTATGTGTAATACTCCGACTTCTGATGTGCTTTTTCAAGTTTTGATCATTGCTTATTAATATCTCCAATAACACAGGCAGTCTCCAACTTAGAAATAGGTTCTGTTTTTAAAATTTGTCAATTAAATTCATTTTAATAGATTTTTGGGTAACACCAAATATACGGACGCTATAAACTAAGTGTGTATGGGGAGGATATAAATAAACCAAGATTGCCACCCTCAAGGGCAGAGGATAGCAAACTTAATTTGTAAAGGGTTAGATAGTAAACATTTCAGGCTCTGCAGACCATATAGCCTCTATCACAACTACACTGTTGTAGAGTGAACACATAGACAATAAATAAATGTGGCCATGTTCCAATAAAACTTTATTTTTGAAAACAGTTGCTCTAAGAGGCAAATTTGGATCAAATTTAAATGCCCAATTAAAGACAGGCTCTCTAAGTGCTATCATATTTTTGTTCATTTATTTATTCATCCATTTAACACTATTTATGGAGTCATACATTATTAGGTAAGGTTCTGAGCCTAAGTGCTGTAGTGGATACAAAGATTAATGAAATATGCATTTTCTCCTCAAGGGACTTGACCAGAAACTAAACCTAGACTCCTAGACTGGGAACTCCCCAGCAGTGGAGATCCTGTCTGATTCACTTTTGAGAATGACTTCTAGGGCCAATCATAGTACGGGATAGGTTGCAGATACTTAGTAAATGTCTTTTCAAGGATAAGTGAATGAAAGACTAAGGCATAGGTGTTGTAAGAGAGATATATGGATAAAATGCTTGATTTCATAGGAATGAGCCATTGTTTCTTATTTGGGAAATCAGAAAACTTTGTGAAAAGTGAGTTGAATGAGTTGAACATTGAGAAAAGGGAATGAGAAAAGGGAAGAATATGAGTTAAGTTAAAAAGATAAAAAAATCTTAGGCAGAGGTAGCAAATTCAGATGCTTAAAGGGGCTAGGCAGGTAGCAGAAACAAGTGAGGGGATGACTGGGTTAAATGGTATTGTATTACATGAGTGGTGATTCTAGCAAAATGAGAGCACTTGCTTTTCTAAAGGAGGCAGATCATTGGAATAAACCATTATTACCAGATATTTGATTTTTCAAAAGAAACCAGAAAGAGAAAAACAAGTTTTTCTAAAATGTGGGTTATATCAAGGAAGAAAAATAAGGAAAGGTAGGTTGGGTTACGACTGTAGATAGCTCCAAATGGCAGGTTAAGGAATGTGGACCAAATTGGTAGGCAGTTAGTTTTGTAGGAGTTGTATGATCAGTGGAGGCCTTCAGGAGAATCACATGTGTTACGGTGGGCGGTACTCTGGGAGTATAGAGGAGGAGATGATGGCGGCAGTAATAGTGATGATAGCTGAAGTGTTTTGTGCCAGGCTTTATGCTAATGTTTTAAATGCATGAGCTCATTTAGTCTATATAATAACCCTAGGAGGTATAGATGCTATTACTATTATAACCCTCTACTTGTAGACAAATAAACTGAGGCTTAAAGCACTGAAATAATTTGTGCAAGGTCACACATTTGAGAAGTAGATGAATCCCAGAGGTACTGTGCTTTCTTGCCTCTGCTCTTATTCAGAATATTCTCTTTGTTTCTCTTTCCCCTTAAACTTTTCTAATTATGTCAGTCAAGCTCTAACTAGGAAAACATATGACTTAAATATATAAAACAAGGGAAATGTAATTCCAGGAATTGGTTTCATAGCTAATGGAGTTGTTGAGAAGCGAAACAGGATAGTGAAGCAATCCAGAGATTGGGAACAGCAAGGAACCACTAGCACTCCTAGAGCTACAGGGCCAAAGGGAGGAGTTGGTGTTTTTCAAAACCACTCTGCATTAAGTGGAACCATGGATGTCTGCTTAGGGGGAACTGGAGCCACTGCTGCTGCTGGAGCAGTTGCTAAAGATGGAGAGGAAGGGGTGGTAATACCGTGGTTTCTTCCTTGTTTTCACTGTCCAGTCTTTCACCGTCGCATCCCATTGGTCTGACTCTACTGGGAGCCAGCTGACACAGCCTGTAGGACTTAGTTCTTCTAACAGAACAGAGAGTAGCCAAGGAATTGATTGGTGAATGCAGCTAGGCCTGGGACCAACACATCTGTTTTCAGCTGTATTTTGAATTCTACTGATACTGAGAAATTTGAAAGCACAGTCTCCTTAAAGCAGTGTTAGAAAACACTTTTTGAAATGCTAAGTATTCCCTTAATCCACAGTGTAGGGAAATAGAGTATTATTTTGAGGAATTCCATTTGCACTGTCTTACGTTCTTGGAATATAATTTCTATGCTATTGGGGATGAAATAAGTACTGTTACCAGGCATGGTGGCTCACACTCGTAATCCTGGCACTTTGGGAGGCCAGGGCGGGCAGATCACTTGAGGCCAGGAGTTCAAGACCAGCCTGGTCAAGATGGCAAAACCCCACCTTTACTAAAAAATACAAAAATTAACCGGGTATGGTGGCACACACCTGTAGACCCAGCTACTCAGGAGGCTGAGGCAAGAGAATACCTTGAACCCGGGAGGTGGAGGCTGCAGTGAACCCAGGTCGCACCACCGCGCTCTAAAGAACTCACTATCACAGGAATAGCACCAAGGGGACGGTGCTAAACCATCCATGAGAAATTGCCGCCATGACCCAGTCACCTCCCACCAGCCCCACCTCCCACATTGGGCATTACAGTTGAAAGTGAGATTTGTTCAGGGACACAGATCCAAACCATATCAAGACATTCTAGTGAGACCCCATTTCTACAGAAAACTTTAAAAATTAGTCATTTGTGGTGGCACATGCCAGTAGTCTTAGTTTCTTGTGAGGCTGAGGTGATAGGATCAGTTGAGCCCAGGAGTTCAAGGTTACAGTGAATTATGATCATACCACTGCACTGCAGCCTGGATGACAGAGTGAGACCCAATTGGAAAAAATAAATAAATAAACCAATATTGATACATTATTATTACCCAAGTCATATTTGATTCAGATTCCCATGCTTTTTAGCTGATGTCCTTTTTCTGTTCCAAGATCTCAACCAGGTACCACATTACATTTAGTTTTCACATCTCGTTTGGCTCCTTGTGGCTTTTCAGACTTGCCTTATTTTTGATGACCTTGACAGGTTTGAAGCATACTGGTTAGGTATTTTGTGGGATACCCTCTACTGGAATTTATTAGATGTTTTTCTCATGATTGGACTGGGTTTTAGGTTTTTGGGAGGAAGATCAGAAAGGTGAAGTGCCAGGCTGGGCACAGTGGCTCATACCTGTAATCCCAGCACTTTGGGAGGCCGAGGCAGGTAGATCACCTGAGGTCAGGAGTTCGAGACCAGCCTGGTCAACATGGCAAAACCCATCTCTACTAAAAATACAAAAATTAGCTGGGCATGGTGGCACGTGCCTGTAATCCCAGCTACTTTTGGCAGGCTGAGGCAGGAGAATTGCTTGAACCTGGGAGGTGGAGGTTGTAGTGAGCCGAGATCCCGCCATTGCACTCCAGTCTGGGCAACAATAACAAAACTTCATCTCAAGAAAAAAGAAAGAAAGAAAAATGAAGTGCCATTTTCATCACATCATATATGAAGTGTACTACTATAAACATGTTTATTGCAATTGATGTTGATCTAATCTGTTGTGGTAGTTTTTGAGTTTTCTTAACTGTAAACTTTATTTGCATACTGCACTTTGTGAAAGAAAGTCACTTTGTGCAGCCCACATTTAAGGAATAGAGAGTTATGCTCTCCCTCCTTAAGTGTAGAGTAATCTGTCGGATTATTTGGAATTCTTCTCTGTGGGAGGTTTGTCCTTTTATTCCCATTTATTACTTATATTAGTTTGGTTTCATGGATATTAATTTTATGCTTTGGATTATAATCCACTACTATATTTTGTTGCTCAAGCTGTTTTATCTTTGGCCATTGGGATCTCTTTTAGTTGACTCTTGTGTACCTTTGACATACCCCCAACATTGCTGGGGGTTTTTTGAGCACTTCCTTGCATTCTGGCACTACATAGTGCTCTAGGCTCATTTTGTGTATTTCCTGCCACAGTCCTAAAATCAGGCATTTCTCCAATGAGTCCAGTGTATATAACATTTGATCTCATGGTGAGCGTCATTCTGGGTCATAACTTCAGATCCTAATCCATTTTTATCCTCCCACCCAAATCTTCCCCAATTCCTTTGTCTTTTCCCTGTATAACTGATGAGGTAAAAGTAAAAGATATCCTTGTCTTGGTACACATGGCTGCTGCTTTCAGTCCATCAAGGATAGTAAAATTTTTCCCTAAGCTTCAGTAAAGCGCATTTGTGTGTGTTTGGTTTGGGCTTTATTTTTGTTTTTCAATATCTGGTGTTAGGGACTGCTAATGGAGGGAGGGTGCTGCTAGGGGATTGTGGAAGGAAGTAGAGAGAAAGGGACTCATTAACCTTTCTGCCATTTGTCATTATATTTCAAGTTTGTTATAGAATCTTAGTACAGGTCAAGTGAACAGTAAAGAACCTATCTCTGGGTATAAGGTAAAATATTATTGCATATTCATTCCTCTAAAGGACTGAATATGGTCTTCAGGAGAATGATTTTCACTTCCTTTTGGAATACCTAGAATTTAACAATCACCACCACACTGAAAAAATAGTTTTTATATGGTAGGCATTAGAACTGAAGAGAACTAAACGAAGGGAGAAAAGAATGGTACTTTAAATAGCACTTTCCTCCCCAAATAATGCCTAGCTGCAGTGATGTTAGAGTTTAATTCAAGGACTTCGTTACTATATAGTACTTAAGAGATTTCTATATGTATTATGTGGTTTGTGAATAATTTCCGTATTGATTTGTAAATAATTGTTTTCAAAGTACTAATTTATTTTTTAATTTTTATTTTTTATTTCTTTTGAGACAGCATCTTGCTCTGTCTCCCGGGCTGGTGTATAGTGGCGTGATCATAGCTCACTGCAGTCTCAATTTCCCAGGCTGAAGTGATCCTCCCATTTCAGCTTCTCAAGGAGCTAGGACCACAGGAGTGTGCCATCATGCCTGGCTAATTCTTTTATTTTTATGTTTTGTAGAGCTGGGGTCTTGCTGTGTTGCCCAGGCTGGTCTTGAACTCCTGGGCTCAAGGGATTCTCCCACCTCTGCTTCTCAAAGTGCTGGGATTACATGTGTAAGCCACTGTGTCCAGTCCAAAGTACCAATTTAATTTTACATTTTAAAAATTGGATTCTAAAAGTCTGCCTTCTTATCTGAAGACTTTTTTTCAGATTCCATTTTATTTTGTTACTTTTTTTTTTTTTTTTTTTTGAGACGGAGTCTCGCTGTGTCGCCCAGGCTGGAGTGCAGTGGCCGGATCTCAGCTCACTGCAAGCTCCGCCTCCCGGGTTCACACCATTCTCCGGCCTCAGCCTCCCGAGTAGCTGGGACTACAGGCGCCCGCCACCTCGCCCAGCTAGTTTTTTGTATTTCTTAATAGAGACGGGGTTTCACCGTGTTAGCCAGGATGGTCTCGATTCCTGACCTCGTGATCCGCCCGTCTCGGCCTCCCAAAGTGCTGGGATTACAGGCTTGAGCCACCGCGCCCGGCCAGTTACTTTTTTTTTATTGTGATCGGACAAAATGTTTTTCAGTTTTTTTTTTTTTTTTTCGAGAGAGGGTCTCGCTGTCATCCAGGCAGGAGTGCAGTGATGCAATCTCAGCTCACTGCAACTTCGGCCTTCCAGGCTCAACCAGCCCTCCGACCTCAGCCTCCTGAGTAGCTTGGGAATACAGGTCGCACCACCACACCCAGTGCAGCCCTCAACAGAGAGGAGACTGGAGTGTGTAGCTCCTGTCTGCAGGCAGGTCATCCTGTAAGCGTGTCTGGCTGAGTCTGCAGGTTTTTTTTGTGCTCAGAATGGAGGAACTGCTTGTTGATTGGTCCGTGGGTGGCCATGGGCAGGCCTGGAAAAAGCACCATCCAGTTGGCCAATCGGTCATCAATTAACTTCATACTCCGGTTGGTGGACTTCACCCAGAACTGGCAACCTGGTCCCCAGGCTTCAGGCCAGTCCTAGCTTCAAGGAGGGGTTCCACGGGGACCCAACCCTTCCTGCCCAGGAACCTCATAACGTCCTGCCGCCACCAACGTGCCCTTCACGGCACCCTGGCTCTAGGTGCTGCGGGGAGCCCACAGGCCCGTGCCAAGCTACCCTCAGCCCCTTGGCCAGACCTCCCTCCCGGGCTTGTGCCCGAAGTCTAGAGGGGGCCGAAGTGGCAGGGGGCTGGCCTGTCAGCACCGCTCTTAGTGCATGCATGCCCGGCTGGGTTGAGACAGAGCCTCAGCTTAGCCACAACTTTGCCCCACACTGGGTGGATGCCGGGAGTGGGGAGAGACCAGGGAGCGGGAGCAGGCACCTATTATGAGCCTGCAGGGGCAGGGGGCTTCCTGGGCCCCTGAGAGTGCAGCTGGGCAGCTGTAGCTGCGCCTGGGAGCACTGGCTCCTACCCTGCCGAGCTGGTAGGTGGGGAGCCTCCTGCCTGTTCCCAGCTCCCGGCAGCTCTGCTGAATGCCCAGCTCCCACAGCACCTTCCGCTCTGCAGGCAGCGACCTTGTGGGGGCCACTCCAGACGGGCCATAGCAGCCACTGCCTTAAAGTAAAATGGTTTGTTGTAAGGGAGTAAAAGTAGCTTTCATTAAAGGGGATGATTTCCCAAGCTAAAAGAAATAAGCAAAACTACAAAATGTTGCAGATAAAGTGTTCATCAGATATAAGCTGAAAAAGAGAGTTTGAGGGGTTCTTGCCGGAGACTTCAAAGTCAGTATAATAAAAGCTTGTCGGAGTACTTGATAGGAAGGAGGCCAGCTAGAGACGCAGTGGGATCATTTTTATGATCAGGGTGCAGATTTAAGTGCAAGGATAAAAAGGGAGACACCAAAGATCAATGTAGTTGTTCTTGTGAAGAATGTCAGGAAGAATTCATTTTAAAAGTTTATTTTAAAGTAGACAGGTCAGAGGGTTGTCTGCCTTCTGAAGTTAAAACTTGTTAAACCCATCTCACTAGGTGAGATCTTCCTAAGATTTTTCTTTTTAAAATAACCTTTATTTTTACTCCCTGATTTTAAAAAGAAATGATTATGTAATATATAGTAATTGTAATAGCTACCATTTGTTGAATGTTTATCCCATGTTAAATATACTAGTTTATGTATATGAATGACCTAACTTACAAAAATTCATATCAACCCAAGGAATTAAGTACAGTCATCATCCTCATTTTACAGATGAAGGAACACATAGAGGTCATGTAACTTGGGCAGGTCATGGAGCTGACAAGTAAGGAGCCAAAACTCATATTTCTTTGATTCTAAAGTCTGATGATTCCAAGACTATGTTTTAATGAAAATGTTCTTTTTTTATAGACTGCTTTTATTCTGTACTTAACATATGGTTGTTAAACATTCTTCAATATATTTGTCGATCCATATTTTACACGTGCCTTAATTTATTTAATGATTCCCCCATTGTTGGATAGTCAGATTGTTTCCATTTTTTTTTGGTATCACAAATAAAACACACTGAATTTTCTCTTAAATGTTTTTATGGATTTTTCTGATTATTTTCTTAGGATAAATTTTTTGAATTGTAGTTACTAAGCCTAAAGACATTCGTATATTTAAGGTTGTTGACTCCTGTGATGAAAGTAACCTCTAGACACATTGTCCTAATTTGTATTCCCAGCATCAGTTCAGGAGATTGTTCATTGAATCATTCTTTTGACAGTTTGTAAGACTTCAATTTGTTGGCCAAAATGTATACCTCTCATTATTAACAGGCTGTGTACTGAAGGTATGACAGATTGTCACCTGGCCCCATCCAGAAGAAAAGCTGAAAGAGGGACTAGTAATGCCATTTTCATACTTATCAAGCTATTCAATTTTTATATTAAATATAGGAGTATTGAAAATACGACTGGGGAGGCGGGGCGCAGAGTCTCACACCTGTAAATCCCAGCACTTTGGATTATTATTATGGATTTTTATTATGGATTTTTCTGATTATTTTCTTAGGATAAATTTTTTGAATTGTAGTTACTAAGCCTAAAGACATTAGTATATTTAAGGTTGTTGACTCCTGTGATGAAAGTAACCTCAAGACACATTGTCCCAATTTGTATTCCCAGCATCAGTTCCACCACCGAGGCGGACGGATCATGACGTCAGGAGATTGAGACCATCCTGGCTAACACAGTGAAACCCGTCTCTACTAAAAATACAAAAAATTAGCCGGGTGTAGTGGCGGGCTCCTGTAGTCCCAGCTACTCGGGAGGCTGAGGCAGGAGAATGGCGTGAACCCGGGAGGCGGAGCTTGCAGTGAGCCGAGATTGCACCACTGCTCTCCAGCCTGGGCAACACAGCAAGACTCCGTCTCAAAACAACAACAACAAAAACAACAAAAAAAGAAAATACGACTGGGGGAAGGGAGACCAAAGAAAATTTTATGAAATAAAGACTTATGGCCGGGCGCGGTGGCTCAAGCCTGTAATCCCAGCACTTTGGGAGGCCGAGGCGAGAGGATCACGAGGTCAGGAGATGGAGACCATCCTGGCTAACATGGTGAAACCCCGTCTCTACTAAAAAAATACAAAAAAACTAGCCGGGCGAGGTGGCGGGCGCCTGTAGTCCCAGCTACTCGGGAGGCTGAGGCGAGAGAATGGCATGAACCCGAGAGGCGGAGCTTGCAGTGAGCTGAGATCCGGCCACTGCACTCCAGCCTGGGCGACAGAGCTAGACTCCGTCTCAAAAAAAAAAAAAAAAAAAAAAAAAAGACTTATGAGAAGTAAGGACAAAGGACTGGTGCTATGATCTAGCTTGACGTTAGATAATAAAAATGACACAGTATTTTCTAGAAAATTTAAAAACCTACCTAATAAGTTGTACAAGACTTTATATGTTTTTTGTGAATGGGCAGATAGGGTTGTTTTGTTGATTGTGAGCTCACAGTGGAAAAAATCTTGAGCAGTTTTTTTTTTTTTTTTTTTTGAGGTGGAGTCTCGCTCTGTCACCCAGGCTGGAGTGCGGTGGCGCCATCTCAGCTCACTGCAAGCTCCGCCTCCCGGGTTCACGCCATTCTCCTGGCTCAGCCTCCCCAGTAGCTGGGACTACAGGCGCCTGCCACCTCGCCCGGCCAATTTTTTGTATTTTTAGTAGAGACGGGTTTCACCGTGTTAGCCAGGATGATCTCGATCTCCTGACCTCGTGATCCTCTCGCCTCGGCCTCCCAAAGTGCTGGGATTACAGACTTGAGCCACTGCGCCCGGCCCAATCTTGAGCAGTTTTTATAATCCATTAAAGGGAGTGTGGGAGTGACTTCAGATTATTGCTTGAAGGCTTGAGCTGTGGTCTGGAAGTAGGATACCTGGGCTCTAGTCCGGTGCAGACACTGATAATTGTTGCTGCAGTTTGCAAGTCATGTAACTTCTCAGACCCTCAGTGTCTTCCTCATAAAATATGGGTTTTGGCTAATATTCTCTGTCATTTTTTTCAACTCTATGATTCTGTGACATTGACTTAATTTATTATTACAGTCAGAAATGTCAACAAAACATCCTGTGGAAACTATTGAAAATGAAACAGAAACATCTTTTTGTATAAAATTATAGTGTTTCTGTACCTATAATGTGAAGGGGTGGCCTGCCCCTCCACACCTGTGGGTGTTTCTCGTTAGGTGGAACGAGAGACTTGAGAAAAGAAATAAGACACAGAGACAAAGTATAGAGAAAGAAAAGCGGGGGCCCAGGGGACCGGCGCTCAGCTTACAGAGGACCCACACCGCACCGGTCTCTGAGTTCCCTTAGTATTTATAGATAATTATCTTTACCATCTTAAAGATCAGAGAGTGGCAGGACAATAGGATCGTTTTTAGGGAGGAAATCAGCAGTAAGACATAAGAACAAGGATCTCTGTGACATGAATAAGTTTAAAGGAAAATCCTGTGCCTAGAGATAAACCTTTTAGCAGCATTGTTTCATCCTATCACATGGGGATAAACCTTGGACAATACCTAGCTTTTCTAGGAACAAAGACACACCCTGCACGCCCAAAATCCATTAAACCTTGAGTTACCACAGCACATATCTCTTGCAAGGACAAGGTTGGGGGTAGGGTCACAGATTAACAGCATCTCAAATACAGAACAAAATGGAGTCACTTGTGTCTACTTCTTTCTATATAGACACAGTAACAGGCTGATCTCTTTCTTTTCCCCACAATAATGTGTGTGTGCTTTTGCGTGCACCTTTCCGTGCAATCAAACAGAAATGAAAAATTTCCAGAAAGGGTCAACAAATAAATTTATTGAGGGGAGAAGTATGTGATTGAGTGTCTAGGAGTCGGCGGGTGGGGACACCAAGGGAAGGGTAATTTGAAGACATAGGCAAAATAGTTCAGAACTTAATTCCGGACTTTAGATATTCATTGGCCAAAAAATTCCACTAAAATTTCACTACAGGCCGGGCGCGGTGGCTCACGCCTGTAATCCCAGCACTTTGGGAGGCTGAGGCGGGCGGATCACGAGGTCAGGAGATCTTGACCATCCTGGCTAACACAGTGAAACCCCGTCTCTACTAAAAAATACAAAAAATTAGCTGGGTGCAGTGGCGGGCGCCTGTAGTCCTAGCTACTTGGGAGGCTGAGGCAGGAGAATGGCGTGAACCCAGGAGGCGGAGCTTGCAGTGAGCTGAGATCCAGCCACTGCACTCCAGCCTGGGCAACAGAGTGAGACTCCGTCTCAAAAAAAAAAAAAAAAAAAAAAAAATTTCACTACAATAATAAAATGATAAAAGGTGTTGGTTGGGTGAAAAAGGCCCTTTCCTTCAAATGTTAGAAAACAAAACTAAGGATACTATTTAAACTTGAAAGATATAAATTTGGTTGGGTACAGTGGCTCAAGCCTATAATCCCAGCACTTTGGGAGGCTGAGGCAGGTGGATCACCTGAAGTCAGGAGTTCAAGACCAGCCTGACTAATATGGTGAAACCTCATCTCCACTAAAAATACAAAAATTAGCCGGGCATGGTGGTGTGTGCTTGTAGTAGCAGTTACTCGGGAGGCTGAGACAGAAGAATTGGTTGTCCCCGGGAGGCGTAGCTTTCAGTGAGCTGAGGTCACACCACTGCGCTCCATCCTGGGCGACAGAGCGAGACTCAGTCTCAAAAAAAAAAAAAAAGGGAGATACATTTAGGACTAGTGAATTAAATGGCAGGGATGAGTAAGTTAAAGAATATCACCCCTAGACTCAAATGAACCTTGAGCTGCCCAGAAGACTGAACCTTTGAGAGCAGCTGTATCTGAAGCATCAGGCCAAAGAACAATTCTTAGAAGCTGCATTACTAGACTTGACATATGTGCCAGCCATCAAGCCCCACAAAGCAAAGATATAGAGCCTACTGTAGTTCTTTCATCCTAACAAATTCTTTTCAAATGCTGAAGTCTTTTTAAAATATTTTTTCTGGCTTAATTTTCCAACTACAATTTGGTTTTGGCTTTGAAATTTTTGTCTCTTTTTGACTTACCTGTTTATCTGTGGGGGTAATAACCTGTTACCTGGTTATCATCTTGAAATGACTCCATAATGTTATATTGATGTAAGTTGACTTCATATTTTACAAGTTGTCTGGTCTAATCTGTGTTTAAAATATTCTGCCAGCCTAGTCTATTTTTAACATATTCTATAGGTATTTAACATTTTGTAGATGACCCCTGCCTCCCAACACACATATAGACTAGATTGCAGTAACATAAGGTAACAGTGAGTTGAGGGCAGAATCTCAGTCTGAATTCGACATCTAACCTTTGTTCTCTCCCTGTATCCTCACATTTCCCTCCTTGGCCTAACCTTGACCCTATGCTTCAGTTTTACCTCTGCTTTTCTAAGAAGCAATCTGATTCAGAAGCAGAGTACTCAGTCAGCTGGCCAGCAGCTGTCTGTTTTACCCTCTCTCCATCCATATATATCCATGTGGTCAATTAACTGCTAACTTTTATTTAGCCTATACTGTATACTGGGAATACAAAGGTGAATGAAGCCTACCTCTTGCCTTCTACAGGTTCATAGCATGGTGAGGGAGGGAAGTTTTGAAGTGTGACCTGGGATCACAATGATCACAATGGAGCAGTAAGCTGGGAAGTAGTCAGGTGGTGATATTTAAATAGGTAAGACCATAACACTGACATTGACTTCTTTCATGGTTGGATGTTTACTTAATCCTCCTGCCTGTCTGTAGTGTAGTAGGCCCCGTCTTATCTGTGGGGTCTGTGTTCCAAGACCACCAGTGGGTGCCTGAAACCATGGATAGTACTGGTCCCTTCATATACAATGTTTTTTCCTATATATACATAATTATGATAAAGCTTAATTTATAAGTTAGGTACAGTAAGAGATTAACAGTAACATAATACCATTGAACACTAATAACTATAGTGTAATAAAAGTTATGGGAATATGGTCTCTCTTTCTCTGGAAATATATTATTGTAACCATGGAAAGCAAAACTGTAAGAGAGGACTACTATAGTTTTGTTTCTTCCTCCTTCTTAGTAGCTGAGAAGCAATATATAGCAGGTGGTCTCCTGTGTTAGGGACAGGGATCAATCATAACATCTTTATATGAAGGGTAGTGAAGCAGAAGGACAGAAATGCATTAAGAGTCGTTGAGGGGAGAAGTGTGTGACTGAGTGTCTAGGAGTCATTAAGAGTCAACTAGGATGGGGGGGATATGACTCAAGTGCTCCAGCTCCCAAACTGAAAGCCAGCAGATTCAAAAGAGGGAGAGCTTATTTTGAGAAAAAATGTCATGGTGCCACATAGGGTAGGGACCAACTGTGGTGCTGTAACTGGCAAGTCTAAAATTTGTAGGGCAGGCCCACAGTCTGAGAGCTTTCAGATAGGATGAGATTCTTGAGGCAGCATTTCTTCTTCTGCAGAGAAACTTCAATTTTGTTCTTAAATCCTTGCAAATGATTGGTCCATATAGATTGGCCCACATAGATTATCAGAGATAAACTCCATCTGTGTCAGCCACATCTCCAAAATACCTTCATAGCAACCCCAAGGTCAGTGTTTGACTAACGGGGTAAGCATAGTGTAGCCAGGTTGACACATAAAATTAACTGTCACCATGTACCTGGGTTCAAGAACTTAAAGCCAAATATGCAACCTGGTTTGGCAAGCCTGTGATGAGTTCAGGGGCTCCAGGTGCTCTCCAGGCTGTCAGGAAGGACATGGTTGATGACGTTGGCAAGATTTTCTGACCAGTCACATTTAATCACATTTTGGTTTAATGTGAACAAAAAAAGTTGCTTTTTATATTTTTTTATTTTTATTTTTTGAAAGGGAGTCTTGCTCTGTCGCCCAAGCTGGAGTCCAGTGGTACAATCTTGGCTCACTGCAACCTCTGCGTCCCGTGTTCAAGCGATTCTTCCACCTCAGCCTCCCCAGTAGCGGGCATGTGCCCAGTGGTGGGCATGTGCCACCACTCCCAGCTAATTTTTGTATTTTTAGTAGAGACGGGGTTTCACCATGTTGGCCAGACTGGTCTCGAACTCCTGACCTCAGTTGATCCACCCGCCTTGACCTCCCAAAGTGCTGAGATTACAGGCGTGAGCTGCCATACCCGACCTCAAAAGTTTCTTATGAGAAAGTAGAGCCATGATTCACACCGTTATTTTGAGTAAATGCAAAACAGTACTTAAAAGACCATTCTTTTTATTATTTATTTACTTATTCTAGACCTTTTCTGACAGTGTGAAAAAGATTATTCTTAAAAAAGCATTATCTATAGTGAAGATTGAAGTTTGAGGAGTTTTTTGTTAATTATACTGGAGAGTGGAGTAACATTCATTTGGGGTAAGCCTAAGAGTTTTGTTCCTTAACATGTTTGGCTTTTGATTTTGTTTTGTTGTTTTGCTCTTTTATTTACTCATTAGTCTTGCTATAGATACTAATGCTTGAAAGAAATTAAGCAACTTAAAAACAGCAAATAGAAATGTATTTAGCTTTGCCTTTCTTTTTTGCTTAAGGTAAGACTTTCATGGGAATTCGTGTTTTGGGAGAAGTTCAAATGTACTTGCTTTTGTCTATGGAACAATAATGGTAAGGGTAGGGTATATTAATGTAGATTAATTCAATTTAGATATGAAAGTCTGTGAAATTTATATTGACTTGAAGGTTTTAGGGCAGGATAATTTTTAAAATTCTCTTGTTACTGTCATTTTATCGTGTCTGACACTTTTTCTTGAATGTAAATTCTCCTCCCCTCCTTATTCTAATCTGCATGTGTAATACCTCTCTTACCCAAATTAGATTGATTTACCAGCAGTCTTTCTTGTTTCCTCTCTTTTTTTCTCCTTTTCACTTGCTGTTGTTTAAATTCAAAGAGTTTTCTTTGTGGAAATTGAACCTAATAGTAAGACAGCATAAAACACTGAGTTCAGCAGAAAGTGATTTGCTTGTGATTAACCCTTGAGAATTAACTCACTGCAGGATAACAAAGAATGAATGTTTTCAAAACATCTGGCTCATTCTTCTTCTCCATTAGTAGATGAGACCTCCCCGTTTACCCCCTAGGTGTTAGGAGTTCTCATACTGCTTCGCTTAGGCTTTATCATACTCGTCATGGCGTATTTTTAGAAAGTAAGTCCAAAAGAGAGTTCATGACACCCCTTTCTCTGCCACAGACCTCTCTCAGTCCTGGCAGCAAAAGGCAGTTAGTGTCATTCTTTTAGTTGTTCAAGACAATAACCTTGACTCTTCTCTTTTCCTTTTATTTGTTCAAGACAGTAACTTTGACTCCATATCCAGTCTCTCAGCAAATCCTATTGGCCTTACCTCCAAACTCTAGCTAGTATCTCACCACTTTCCTCATTTCCACCATTAATCACTCTACCCCAAGTGTCCACTATCTCTTTCATGGATTATTTTAATAGACTTACAACTCATCCCCATGCCTCTGCTTTTCATCCTCTACAGTCTGTTCTCAACATGACAAATAGAATGATCCTTAGAATTGTAATTGAAATGATCTTAGGCCTCTGCTTAAAACAATGATGTATCACTCAGAGAAAAGCTAGTCTTTACGTTGACTCTATAAGGCTTAGCATGATTTGCTCCCCCTGTGACCTGTTCGACCTCATTGCCTATTTTTTCTACTTTTTCTTCCTGCTGTATGCACACTGGCCTTCTGGCTATTCGTCGGGCACACTGGGCATAGCCGTGCTTTAGGGCCTTTAAACTTGTTCCCATTGCTAGTCCGAAATCTAAGGAATCCTTTTACTTGCTTTAATTTTTTTCTAAAAGTCATTTTTTTCAGTGAAGCTTGCCCTACTCACTTTAAATTTGTTGCTGTCACCATGCAAACACACACCTACTTCTTTACCTGCTTAATTTTTCTCCATAGCACATATCACCGCGTAAAATAATTATATATTTTTCTTGTTAATATTGTTTGTTGTTTGTCTCTCTTGCTGAAATGTGCCTTTACGAGGATAGGGATTTTGTCTGATATATCCCTAGGGCTTAAAATCATGACTGGCACATAGTAAATACTCACTGAGTAATTTATTGAATTAATTAATGAGCCATCAGAGATGGGAAATAACCTTCAAGCCTGTTTGCTAAATTACCTAACCTTTTTATTGAAAGTTTATTTTCCTTAATGTTTGTTTAACAAATTAGTTATTCTTTCATGTTTTCCACATAACCTGTGGATTATCTTCATTTTTTTTTTTTTTAGGAAATTTACCGGACATAAGGTCCTAACTTAACTTTATCTGCTTTGTCTTCCGTGAGACTTTTGGATATATTTACCTGTCCAGGATATTTTGAAGCATGACCATATATGTTAGATGCTTAATTAAGTTTAACTAGCATTGTCCATTATATTTTCCCATTTCAAAACATAATTTCAGTCACCAGTATAGTACACATATATGAGCTACAAGAGGCATCTGGGTGGTGGCGAGAGACAGGACTAGCTGGATTTCCTAGGCGGACTAAGCCTAGCTGGGGAAGGTGACCGCACCTATCTTTAAACACGGGGCTTGTAACTCAGCTAACACCCAACCAATCAGGTAGTAAAGAGGGCTCACTAAAATACAAATTAAGCTAAAAGCAGGAGGTAAAGAAATAGTCAAATCATGTATCACCTGAGAGCACAGCGGGAGGGACAATGATGGGGATATAAACCTAGGCATTCAAACAGGGAGTGGGCAACCCGCTTTGGGTCCCCTCCCATTGTATGGAAGCTGTTTTCATTCTATTAAATCTTGCAGCTGCATACTCTTCTGGTCCGTGTTTGTTACAGTTCGAGCTGAAATTTCGCTTGCCGTCCACCACTACTGTTTGCTGCCCTCACAGACCTGCGGCTGACTTCCACCCCTCCAGATCTGGCAGGATGTCCGCTGCGTTTCTGATCCTGCGAGGTGCCCGTTGCCGCACCTGATCGGGCTCTAGGCTCTCCTTTGTTCCTGCAGGCTAAGTGCCTGGGTTTGTCCTAATCGAGCTGAACACTGGTTGCTGGGTTCCACGGTTCTCTTCCGTCACTCACGGCTTCTAATAGAGCTGTTAACACTCACCGCATGGCTCAAGGTTCCATTCCTTGGAATCCTTGAGGCTAAGAACCCCAGGTCAGAGAACAAAAGGCTCCCGTCTTGGGAGTGGCCTGCCCCATATAAGCGCTAAGAACAAAGACCTGCCCGTAACAGTGGGAAAGCTTCTTAAGATCATGTCCTTATACAAACTTTTAGAAAACGATGCTTTGCTAGATTTTGGAAATCCAAAGAAATAAAACACAGTCCCTACCTCCAGAAGCCTACATATTGGAAGGGATTTGAAATAGGTAAACGAGTACTAATGTAATATATATTACAGTAGAAAGATCTGCTGAGTACTATGGAGTACTGAAGAGTTTTGTTTGGGTGAGAGGTGAGTGAAGAAAGCTTTATTGAGAAGATGAGCTTGAAGTTGATTGCTGAGTAAGATTTCCCAGGAGGAGTAAAGCAGAGAGGAACAGAAGGAGTAAGAGTAAATAATATGAGAACGAGAAAAGGACCAGCATGGAATATCTGTCACGTTCACATAGGTGCTGGTCATTTTTCATGACCTTGTTTGAATCATTATGAGCATATTATGATACAGGTATTTGTATCTTTCTTTTATAGATGAGGAAATGGGCCCAGAGAGAATAGCTTAGGATCGCAGAATGTTGAGTTGGAATTGGAGCCCAGGCCTGATTAACTTGAAGCCCATGGACTTTCCATAGCAGCCCCTTACATAGCATTCAGGTGCGAAGGAGTAGAAAGTGTAAGGGGCTCATGCTTGCTGCATGGATGAAAAACTTGAAGGCTTATGTAGAAAGTAAAACTTTAGTAAGAGCCATGAGGAATGGGAAAGGGTACTAATTAATGATGAGGAAGATGATGGTGCAGAGTAGGCTTGAAGGGCCAGCAGGCATCAGAAACTGTAATTGTGTAATGATGCTATTTAGTGAGAACATAAGATTTTTCTTTAGCTAGACCTAGCAGTCTAGGATGAGGATTCTCTGTGGTAACTCTGCCACCATTTTGAAACCAATCAATGATTTTGCTGACAATTTGCCATCTGTTGCTTTCTGCAGTGCTATTATGCATATGCCTGAAAGTTTTTAAATCCAAAATATTCATGCATTGTATATGGTCACAGAGAATGCAATGAAAGCTATGCTTTTTGTAATTTTTGACAAGTGTACTCTAAAGTCATGAATTTTAAAAACTTAGGCCGGGTACAGTGGCTCACACCTGTTATCCCAGCACTTTAGAAGGCCAAGGCAGGTGGATCACCTGAGGTCGGGAGTTCGAGACCAGTATGACCAACATGGAGAAACCTCATTTCTACTAAAAAAAAAAAAAAGTTTTCCAGGCGTGGTGGCTCATGCCTGTAATCCCAGCTACTGGGGAGGCTGAGGCAGGAGAATTGCTTGAACCCTGGAGGCAGAGGTTGTGGTGAGCCGACATTGTATCATTGCACTCCAGCCTGGGCAGCAAGAGCAAAATTCTGTCTCAAAACAAAAACCAAAAAACTTGAATACCCTTGTCCCATATCACATAAATTTGATTTTTGAATATATATAATTTTTTTCACCCATAGTGACCATGACAAGATTGTTTTTTTTTTGTTTTTTGTTTTGTTTTTTTTTTTTTTTTTGAGACAGAGTCTTACTCTGTCGCCCAGGCTGGAGTGCAGTGGCCGGATCTCAGCTCACTGCAAGCTCCGCCTCCCGGGTTCACGCCATTCTCCTGCCTCAGCCTCCCGAGTAGCTGGGACTACAGGCGTCCGCCACATCGCCCGGCTAGTTTTTTGTATTTTTTAGTAGAGACGGGGTTTCACCATGTTAGCCAGGATGGTCTCGATCTCCTGACCTCGTGATCCACCCGTCTCGGCCTCCCAAAGTGCTGGGATTACAGGCTTGAGCCACCGCGCCCGGCCTCGACAAGATTGTTAAAACTAAATTTCTAAATTTGACATAAGTAGAATGTTAGGTTTTTGGTTTTTCTTACATAGAGACCACCGTTCCCAAACATTATGCTGGACCAGTTGTAAAAGAATTTTTTTGGTGGCGTTTGTAACTGATTTCATTTTTAAGTATATATGTGCGTGTATTTATGGAAAGATCAGCTTGTTCTATAAGTAGAAGTATGTGCTACCCTAATTTTGTGTAACAACAACAAAAATATATCCAGTAATTTGTTTAGATTTTCTGTAGGCCTAGAAAATGTTAGCTACTTTTTAAAGCTATAAACGTCTGAAACTTCCAAGAAAATGTTTCAAAAGTAAAACTTGCCCAAGGCAGCCTTGTGATTTTTTTTTAAAAAGAATTAAAAAAAAAACACGCCTCATATGGCATCCACATTCATCATCCACTGCTACATATGTGTGACACTTAAGGCAGTTTTAGCCTATACTAGGGTACAGGAATATACTTAACTTTTTAACATCGTACTTCCTGATTTCTTTTATTTTCATATCCCAATTTTTCCTAAGTCAAAGAAACAGCAACATTTTTCTGTTTCTGCAGAATTCACAGATGTACTATTATGTTTGTCTGATCACGTGAACAGTTTTTGACATTTAACCTGGTTATTGCGTAGTTGGTAGAAAATGAGTGTAGTTGCCAGCCGCGGTGGCTCAAGCCTGTAATCCCAGCACTTTGGGAGGCCGAGACGGGCGGATCACAAGGTCAGGAGATCGAGACCATCCTGGCGAACCCGGTGAAACCCCGTCTCTACTAAAAAATACAAAAAACTAGCCGGGCGAGGTGGCAGACGCCTGTAGTCCCAGCTACTCGGGAGGCTGAGGCAGGAGAATGGCGTGAACCCGGGAGGCGGAGCTTGCAGTGAGCTGAGATCCGGCCACTGCACTCCAGCCTGGGTGACAGAGCGAGACCCCGTCTCAAAAAAAAAAAAAAAAAAAAAAAAGAAAATGAGTGTAGTTGTGGTACTAACACTATGCCTGATTCACCATTTTACTATTGTATTGTCTTTTCAATGTCATTTTTTCTCATTCTGTTACTGGCAGTTTAGTTTTAAAGCATCATTGTTTAAAAAACATTCAGAATAAAAATTGAAGTACATCTCCATGTTTACAACTGGATCAGATATGGCGTTGTGCATATAAAAGAAACAAAATACAGATCCTCTTAGCCCAAGGGTATGATACTGAAGTTTAGTAAATGAGAAATAGCATAGTGGTGAAAGCATGCTAATTTTTTTCCAACAATAGTAAAATAGAGAACACGTTAATGGAATTATCTGATATTTACACAGTTATGCCAAGTAAACCATAGGTTATTCAAAAAACCCAGTGTGTTTTCGATGTTATTTTATTTTTAAAAATTAAAACCAAAGAAAGGTATGGTCAGGAGTTCTGTGTGAGTTACTTAGACTTAGATTGACTCCCTTTCTCTTATACTACTGTTTTCTACATTGGAAACTAGTTTCTTTTTCCCGTTTGAGTCATCCACATATGTGGAAGTTTGAGGAGAATTGTTATTGTTTTACAACTCACGAAATCTGTGTCTGAAAAGAGATACCAATGGCTTTTTAGTGAATAAAAAAATGTTAGGTAGTAGATAAACTTTTTTCTAGGAAACAATTCATATTATTCTGGGCCAATTAAAGTTTTGTTTGTTTATTTTATTTGTTTGAGACAGAGTCTTGCTTTGTGGCCCAGGCTGGAGTGCAATGGCATGATACTGGCACACCACAACCTCCGCTTCCCAGGTTCAAGCAATTGTCCTGCCTCAGCCTTTTGAGAGTAGCTGGGACTACAGGCACCTGCCAACACACGTGGCTAATTTTTTGTATTTTTTTTTAGTAGAGACAGGGTTTTTGTCATGTTGGCCAGGCTGGTCTTGAACTCCTGACCTCAGGTGATCCACCTGCCTCAGCCTCCCAAAGTGCTGGGATTATAGGTGTGAGCCACTGTGCCCGGCCAGTTTTAATTGTTTGTAGATCTAACAGTCTTACTATTTCCACAGGAAACTTTATAAGGACTTTTATTCTTTCCTTTAAAATTTTGAAAAATTTTTTTAGTTTTTTTGAGACAGGGTCTCACTGTCCCCAAGCTGAAGTACAGTGGCATAATCACAGCTCACTCTGGCCTCAATACCCTGGGCTCAAGCAATCCTTCCACTTCAGGCTCCCAAGTGTCCAGGACTACAGGCACACCCCACCACACCCAATTAAGTTTTTTTTTTGGTAGAGACAGGGTCTTCTTGTGTTGCCCAGGCTGGTCTCAAACACCTGGGCTAAATCAGTTCTCCCATCTCAGCCTCCCAAAGTGAAGACTTTTATTCTTACTTCAGATTGCAAAATCTGATTGTATAGGATACATGATTTAAAAAAGAATTTCAAGTCGATTTCAACTTCTAAATATGTTTTTTGTTTGTTTACTATCAATTCTTCATGCTCAAAAAGTTTTATTTTAATATCAAATTAAAATACAAAGAAAAGTAATTTAGATTAAACCCTTTCAATAGAGAATTTTTAAGATTTAAAAATTTTTTTTCAGCCTTGATTTGAAATTGAATAAGAAATTTTAATTCCAGTAAATAAATGGGTTTTTGATTAGCTGTGCTGTATTTTATCGTTTTAGTGTAGATAAGTAAGATTTGATTGCACAATTTTGGTTATTTACTGAACATCCTTTTTTACTCTAGTGATCTACCTAATGTGGGTTTCTTTTTATTGTTTTTATTTCTTGCTATTTTATTTATTTATTTATTTATTTATTTATTTTTTTTTTTTTTGAGACGGAGTCTCGCTCTGTCGCCCAGGCTGGAGTGCTGTGGCCGGGTCTCAGCTCACTGCAAGCTCCGCCTCCCGGGTTCCCGCCATTCTCCTGCCTCAGCCTCCCGAGTAGCTGGGACTACAGGCGCCCGCCACCTCGCCCGGCTAGTTTTTTGTATTTTTTTAGTAGAGACGGGGTTTCACCGTGTTAGCCAGGATGGTCTCGATCTCCTGACCTTGTGATCCGCCCGTCTCGGCCTCCCAAAGTGCTGGGATTACAGGCTTGAGCCACCGCGCCCGGCCCTATTTTATTTTATTTAATTTATATTTTGAGACTAAGGGGGTGTTACTCTTGCTCAGGCTGGAGTGCAATGGCGAGATCTCAGCCCACTGCAACCTCCGCCTCCCGGGTTCAAGCGATTCTCCTGTCTCAGCCTCCGGAGTAGCTGGGATTACAGGCGCCTGCCACCATGCTCAGCTAATTTTTTTATTTTTAGTATAAGAGATGGGGTATCACCATGTTAGCCAGGCTGATCTTGAACTCCTGACTCAGGCGATCCACCCACCTCAGCCTCCCAGGGTGCTGGGATTACAGGCATGAGCCACTGTGCCCAGCTATTTTATTTTATTTTTTATTTCAATAAGTTTTGGGGGAACAGGTGGTGTTTGGTTACATGGATAAGTTCTTTAGTGATGACATCTTAGATTTTAGTGTACTCATCACCTGAACACTGTACCCAGCGTGTAGTCTCTTATCCCTCACTCCCACCCCTTATCTGCTCCACGAGTCTCCAGAATCTGTTGTATCAATTCTTATGCCTTGTGTCCTCATATCTTAGCTCCTAGTTGTAAATGAGAACATACAATATTTGGTTTTCCGTTCCTGAGTCACTTCACTTAGAATAATGGTCTCCAGCTCCATCCAGGTTGCTACAAATGCCATTATTTGTTCATTTTTGTGGCTAAGTAGTACTTCACGGTGTGTGTGTGTGTATACATTTTCTTTATCTACTCTCTGACTGATGAGCATTTGGGCTGGTTCCATATTTTTGCAGTTGTAAATTGTGCTGCTATAAACATGCATGTGCAGTATCTTTTTCATATGCTTACTTATTTTCCTCTGGATGAATACCCAAGAGTGGGATTGCTGGATCAAACAGTAGTTCTAATTTTAGTTATTTAAGGAATCTTTGTACTGTTTTTCGTAGGGGTTGTACTAGTTTACATTCCTACCAGCAGTGTAAAAGTGTTCCCTTTCACCATATCCACACCGACATCTTTTTTTGTTTGTTTGTTTGAGACAGAGTTTCGCTCTGTTGCCCAGGCCGGAGTGCAGTGGCGTGATCTCGGCTCACTGCAACCTCTGACTGCTTGGTTCTCCTGCCTCAGCCTCCTGAGTAACTGGGATTACAGGCATGCTCCACCACAGCCAGCTAATTTTTGTATTTTCAGTAGACAGGGTTTCACCATATTGGCCAGGATGGTCTCGATCTCCTGACCTTGTGATCCGCCTGCCTCGGCCTCCCAAAGTGCTGGGATTACAGACGTGAGCCACGATGCCTGGCCTATTTTTTGATTTTTAAATTATGGCCATTCTTGCAGGAGTGAGGTGGTATGGCATTACGGTTTTGATTTGCATTTCCCTGATAATTACTGATGTTGAGCATTTTTTCATGTTTTTTGGCCATTTGTATATCTTCTTTTGAGAATTGTCTATTCATGTCTTTAGCATTACCTTTTTTTTTTTTTTTTTTTTGAGACTGAGTCTCACTCTTGTTGCCCAGGCCGGAGTGGTGTGACCTCAGCTTACTACAACCTCCCCCTCCTGGGTTCAAGCGATTCTCCTGCCTCAACCTCCCAAGTAGCTGGATTACAGGTGCCTGCCACTACACCTGGCTAATTTTTATATTTTAGTAGAGACAGGGTTTCACCATGTTGGCCAGGCTGGTCTCGAACTCCTGACCTCAGGTGATCCACCTGCCTTGGTCTCCCAAAGTGCTGGATTACAGGCATGAGACACCGTGCCCCACCATTAGCATACTTTTTTGTGGTATTGTTTTTTCCTTGCTTATTGGTTTGAGTTTCTTGTAGATTGTGTATATTAGTCCTGTGTTGGATACATAGTTTGCAAAGATTTTCCCCTACTCTGTGGGTTGTTTATTCTGCTGATTATTTCTTTTGCTGTGCAGCAGCTTTTTAGTTTAATTAGTTCCCATCTATTTGTATTAGTTTTTGTTGCATTTGCTTTTGGCTTTTTGATCATTCAGGCGCAGGTTGTTTAATGAAATCTTTGCCTAAACCAATGTTTAGAAGGGTTTTTCTGATGTTATCTTCTGTAATTTTTATGCTTTTAGGTCTTAGATTTATCCATCTTGACTTGATTTTTGTATAAGGTAAGAGATGAGGATCCAGTTTCATTCTTCCACATGTGGCTTGCCAGTTATCCCAGCACCATTTGTTGAATAGGGTGTCCTTTCCCCACTTTATGTTTTTGTTTGCTTTGTGGAAGATCAGTTGACTGTAAGTAATTGGCTTTATTTCTGGGTTCTCTGTTCTGTTCTATTGGCCTATATGACTGTTTTTATACCAGTACCATGCTATTTTGGTGACTGTGGCCTTATAGTATAGTTTGAAGTCGGGTAACGTGATACCTCCAGATTTGTTCTTTTTCCTTAGTCTTACTTTGGCTATGTGGGCTCTTTTTTTGGTGCCGTATGAATTTTAGGATTGTTTTTTCTAGCTCTGTGAAGAATGATGCTTGTATTTTGATGGGAATTGCATTGAGTTTGTAGATTGCTTTTGGCAGTACAGTCATTTTCACAATATCGATTCTATCCATCCATGGGCATGTGATGTGTTTCCATTTGTGGTGTCTGTGATTTCTTTCAGCAGTCTTTTGTATGATAGTTTTCCTTGTAGAGGTCTTTTATCTCCTTGGTTAGGTATATTCCTATGTATTTTTTGTTTGTTTGTTTCTTCTTTGCAGCTGTTGTAAAAGGGGTTGAGTTTTTGATTTGAGTCTCAGCTTGGTTGCTGTTGGTGTGTAGCAGAGCTACTGATTTGTGTACATTAATTCTGTATCCTGAAACTTTGCTGAATTCATTTATTTATCAATTCTAGGAGATGTTTGAAGGAGTCTTTAGGGTTTCCTAGTATACAGTCATATCTTCAGCAAATAGTGACAGTTTGACCTCCTTTACTGATTTGGATGCCCTTTATTTCCCTGTTTGTCTGATGGCTCTGGCTAGGGCTTCCAGGACTTTGTTGAATAGGAATGCTTTCAACTTTTCCCCATTCGGTATTATGTTAGCTTTGGGTTTTTCTTTTATTACCCTAAGGTATGTTCCTTCTGTCCTGATTTTGCTGAGAGTTTTAATCATAATGGGATGCTGGATTTTGTCAAATGCTTTTTCTGTGCCTGTTGAGATATCAGGTGATTTTTGTTTCCAATTCTGTTTAGTATATCACATTTATTCACTCGTGTGTGTAAACTATCTCTGCATTCCTTGGTATGAAACCTACTTAATCATAGTGGATTATCCTTTTGATATGCTATTGGGTTTGGTTAGTATTTTGCTGAGGTTTTTTGCATCATGTTCATCAGGGATTTTGGTCTATAGGTGTTCTTTTTGTTGTTGTTGTTTATGTCCTTTCCTGGTTTTGGTATTAGGGAGATAACTGGCTTCATAGAATGATTTAGGGAGGATTCCCTGTTTATTTTTTGGAATATTTTCAACAGGATTGGTACCAGTCCTTCTCTGTATGTCTGACAGAATTCAGCTGTAAATCCATCTGGTCCTGGACTTTTTTGTTGTTGTTGACAATTTTTTTGATTGCCATTTCAGTCTCACTTCTTGTTATTGGTATGTTCTGAGTTTCTAGTTCTACCTTGTTTAATCTTGGAGGGTTGTATATTTCCTGGAATTTATCCATCTCCTCTAGGTTTTCTAGTTTGTGCATGTAAAGGTGTTCATAGTACTCTTGAATGATCTTTTTATTTCTGTGGTATTGGTTGTAATATTGTTATAGGAAATAGAAATAAAGTATTTGGGTAGACAGGGAGAAGGGTGTCCCCAGCAGAAAACTTTCCTTCTAACATAAAACAGCTCAGAAATAGCTCCCTTCTAACCTCATGCAGTTGAAAGAAATAACTTCTCCTCTAACAACAAGCAGCTTGAAAGATCAGGCTGTCAATCACAGATAAACCACTGGAGCACAGAAGGAGGGTGGGGAGTCTCCTGGGTAATTACCAAACTTCACAGTCATACAATGGGCCCCAGTAAAAACAGTGGGCCTTAATAAGCACATTCCTTTCCCTTTAGGACACCAAGATAGAGAAGCTAAAAGTGGACTTGGGGAGGCGGGTGTGGAGAAAGGTGGGGGGGTTGTGGGGGAGCGTTGGGGGGGCTGGGGAATGCCTGCACCTGCAAGAAGATGTCTGGGAACAGACACAGAAACTCTCCCTCCCAGATAAGCAAAAGAAAGCATCACATATTAAGTCTGCCCATGTGATCCAGGAATGAAGTGAGAGCTGATTAAAAAAAAAAAACGATAAAATTCTGCGCTATACAGATAACACACCTGGTCCCAACTAAATCATCAGGCTCTAGGAGGATAAAACATCCCCTCCTCACTGGCACCACCCACGCCACCCGCCACCTGCCACTCGCCACTAACCCACTCCTCACTAGTCCATTTGTAAAAACCCTCACATTTTTACTACAACTTAGCAACCCGCTCAGGACCCCTCTCGGCAAGGGAAAGCTGTTCTTTCTTTTTGCCTACTAAACTCCCGCTCCAAACTCGTCTGTGTGTGTAGTGTGTGTCCACGACCTCTATCTCCTTGACCATTCGACCAAGAACCTTGGTATTTACCCCAGACAATGAGGCTGCTTCAATATCTCCCATTTCATTTCTAATTGAGCTTATTTGGATCTTCTTCTCTCTTCTTTTCTTGGTTAATCTGAGGGTCTACCAATTTTACTTATCTTTTCAAAGAACCAAACCACTTTTGTTTCACTTTTGTTTTGTTGTTGTTGCTGTTGTTTCAGTTTCCTTTAGTTATTCTCTGATCCTTTTTTCTTTTCTCTTGCTGGGTTTGGGTTTGGTTTGTTCTTGTTTCTCTTTTTCCTTGAGGTGTGACTTTACATTGTCTCTTGTACTCTTTCAGAATTTTTGATGTATTACATACATTTTGATTTAATGTTATGAACTTTCCTCTTAGCACTGCTTTTGTTTTATCCCAGAGGTTTTGATAGGTTGTGTCACTAATGTCATTCAATTCAAAGAATTTTTTATTTTTCATCTTGATTTCATTGTTGACCCAAAGGTCATTCAGGAGCAGGTTATTTAATTTCTATGTATTTGCATGGTTTTGAGGGTTCTTTTTGGAGTTGGTCTTCAGTTTTATTCCACTGTGGTCTGAGAGAGTACTTGATACAATTTTGATTTTCTTAAATTTATTGAGACTTGTTTTTTAATTTTTTTTTTTTTTTTTGAGGAGTCTTGCTCTTGTTCTACTTGTTTGATTTTGTTGTTGTAACTTTCCAGTGTATTTTGCATTTCATAAGTATGTCATTCATTTCCAGAAGTTGTGGTTGTTTTTTCTTTATGGTATCTATTTCTCTGGAGATTTTTAATCCATATCCTGTATTATATTTTAAATTTCTTTAAGTTGGTTTTCACTTTTCTTTGGTGCCTCTTTGAGTAACATAATAATCGACCTTCTGAATTCTTTATCTGACAATTTAGAGCTTTCTTCTTGGTTTGGATCCATTGCTGGTGAGCTAGTGTGGTCTTTTGGGGATGTTAAAGAACCTTGCTTTGTCATATTACCAGAATTGTTTTTCTGGTTCTTTCTCGTTTGGGTAGACTATGTCGGAGGAAAGATCTGGGGCTCAAAGGCTGCTGTTCAGATCCTTTGTACCATGGGGTGATCCTTTGATGTGGTGCACTCCCCTTTCCTCTAAGGATTGAGCTTCCTGAGAGCCAGATGGCAGTGGTTGTTACTGCTCTTCTGGGTCTAGCCACCCAGCAGAGCTACTGGGCTCTGGGCTAGTACTGGGGAGTGTCTGCAAAGAGTCTTGTGATGTGATCTGTGTTCGAGTCTCTCAGCTGTAGATACCAGCACCTGCTCCAGTGGAGGTAGCATAGCAGTGAAGTAGACTCTTTGTAGTTTTCTTTACTGAACTGGTTTTCTTGAATGCTGGATGTACTAGCAGTGCAGTTGTTACGTGGACAGACTCAGGACCTCTGGTTAGCCAGGATGTTACCGGCGGTGGAATTAGCTGTTCTTTTATGAGTTGCTATAATGGCTTGAGTTAGTTGGCGTCTAGCCAGTAGGTGGAGCTTTCAAGAGAGAATCAGCTGTGGCAGTATGGGAGGATACAAGCTTGCCCTAAGGTCACCTGGATAAGTATTTGGTTTTTTCAGCTGATGGGTGGGGACATAGAACTCCCAAGAGATTATGTCCTTTGTTTTTGGCTGCATGGTGAGTTTGTGCTGGGGGCTGGCAGCAGTGTGTTGAGAAGGATCACCAGGTTGAGGAAGGGTGAGGCTTGTCTGAGCTTAGATTGTCCTTCGGCAGGGCTTGCTGTGGCCACTGTGGGGCATGGGGGTGTGGTTCTCAGCCCTGGGAACATTCCCCAGGCTATGAGCCTCACACTTAGAAAGCAAGCATAGCTTTCAGGCTCCCTGCATGCTGCATCTTCTGTGTTCATATGTGTGCTTTCTGTTTGACCCTCTCCCACCCCTTCCTCGATTCTTCCCAGGAAAATTCATGCGCAATTAAAATTATTACAAAGTTCACCTGGAAGTTTCCTTCCACCTGTGGTCCTTCCCTAATTCCAATGGCAGCCCTTCCAAAGGACCCCTGTGAGATAAAGTCAGAAATGGCTTCCCTGGGGACCTGGAGTGCTTACAGGGCGGTTCCTGCTGTTGCTTCTACTTTTATTTTTCGCTCAGCACTCCAGATTCATTTCAGCTGTAGGTAAGGTTAAATCGTACTGTTTCTGGGATTTTCGGGTTCCCCAGTGAGGATGCATGTTCAGAGGCAGACTTTCCTCCTCTCACACTTTGGGCACTTAACAGTTTTTCTGCTGTCTCGTGGAGTTTGCAACGGTAAGCTGCTGCTTTCAAAGGGTCTGTGAATTCTTTTGGTTTTCCTGGTATGTTTCTGGAGTAGTTCTTGGAGCAAAAGTTCATGATGTGAGTCTCCACATGCTGTGCGTCTGAGTGGGAGCTGGAAGTTAGTCCAGCCTCCTCCACCATTTTTTTCTCTTTTTGTTGTTTTTAAAGGTTACAAGGCCTTTTTCTTTCTGTAAAGTAAGACTTTACAAGTAGTCTATTAATTTTATTATTTAAAAGTTAAGTTTTTTCTTATTATTGAATGAAAAGTGAAATATATGTGACAGGTCTTCTGATGTGCTCTAGGAGTCGAAAATTGAATGAGAGATCCTCTCTGACTTTAGTGAGCTCATATATTTATATTTCTTTTTTTCTGGAGACGGAGTTTTGCTCTTGTTCCCCAGGCTGGAGTGCAACGGTGTGATCTTGGCTCACCGCTTCCCGGGTTCAAGCAATTCTCCTGTCTCAACCTCCTGAGTAGCTGGGATTACAGGTGTAAAGGTAAACTGAGGCTGGAGCCGAACCGGGAACGAAGACACAAGGCAAATGGCAGTGAGAATAGCCTTTTATTAGGGCTTGCGGGCGAGGTTCCTCGGTCCAAAGGTGTGGGTCGAGGAAGTCGCACTGAGGGAGGGGAGGGTAGGGGCTTTTTATAGCCCGAGAGGTAGGGAAGCTGGTTGTGCAAACAGGGCCTGGGGGGGGGGTCTTGAAACTACTAGAGCAGGAGTCAAGTAAGGGTCATGAGGAAGGGGTCTTTGGAAACTGTTAACTGAAACTGCTGTTTACGAACTTGTGGAATGCAGGTGAGCTGCGGGTCATGGGAGAGTGTGGTTGCCCAGACGTAGGCAAGTCTGTGGGTTTGTTCAAAGAGGAAGAGAAGTCTCAAACAAAGGGCCTGCTACGCCGGGTAACACCACCATGTTGGGTCTAGATTCCTGCCTAACAACAGGCATGTGCCAACACGCCCGGCTAGTTTTGTATTTTTAGTAGAGTCAGGCTCCTCTGGAACTCCCGACCTCAGGTGATCTGCCCACCTCGGCCTAGGATTATAGGCGTGAGCCACCGCACCCAGGATTTGTTTCTTTTTAAAGAAAGATTCTTATGTTGGAGCTTGTGAGTTGAAAGACTTCCAGAAAACCCACGGAATCCCCTCAAATTGTATACAGATTTTTGTGATATATTTATTTGTGTTTTTCTGAGTATTCGTGTGAGGAGACCACCAAACAGCCTTTGTGTGAGCAACAAGGCTGTTTATTTCACCTGGGTGGAGGCGGGCTGAGTCCGAAAAGAGTCAGCAAAGGGTGGATTGTCATTATAGTTATTATAGGTTTTGGGATAGGTGGTGGAGTTAGGAGCAATGTTTTGCAGGCAGGGGGTGGATCTCACAAAGTACATTCTCAAGGATGGGGAGAATTACAAAGAACCTTCTTAAGGGTGGGGGAGATACAAAGTACATTGATCAGTTAGGGTGGGGCAGAAACAAATCACAATGGTGGAATGTCATCAGTTAAGGCTATTTTCACTTCTTTTGTGGATCTTCAGTTGCTTCAGGCCATCTGGATGTACATGCAGGGCACAGGGGATATGGTGGCTTAGATTGGGCTCAGAGGTCTGACATTCCTCTCTTTATATTAATAAGAAAAGCAAAACAAAGTAGTGAAGCGTTGGAGTGGTGAAAAATTTTGGGGGTGGTATGGAGAGATAATGAGCGATGTTTCTCAGAGCTGCTTCAAGTGGGATTAGGGGCAGCCTGGGAACCTACAGTGGGAAAGATTCAACTGAAGAAAGATTTTGGGGTAAGGGGTGATACTGTGGGGTTGTTAGAAGGAGCATTTGTCATATAGAATTATTGGTGATGGCCTGGATGCGGTTTTGTATGAATTGAGAAACTAAACGAAAGACACAAGGTCCAAATAAAAGGAGAAAAATAAGTATTAAAGGACTAAGAATTGGGAGTACCCAGGATGTCCAATTAGAGAGTGTCCAAGGGGGTTCAACATTATTGTTTGATTGGTTGGAGAGTTTTTGGCTCTATCCTTGAGTTTTTTTATGTTGTCATATACCAAGCCAGATTGATTTAGGTAAAAGCAACACTCTTCATTTAAAAATAAACAGAGTCCAGTGAGTAAGTCGAGGCCTCGGTGATTTTGGAGGAAAGAGAAATGCAAAGCCAGCAACTATTTGTTAAAGAAGGATTAGAAACGGCTAGGAGGGAGTGAGATTGTTAGTGTGGTGATGACTGGGGAGAGGTAGAGGTTGGCATAAGAACGGGAACCAGAATAAGAGTAAGTATAAAAGTAAAGAATAGGACTTCATCAGGGTGAAAGTATTGGAGTGTACTTTGTCACTGAAGGTCTTCTATCCACTTAGAGAGACTTAAGGGTGGCAATTTGAGGTAAAACCAGGAGCCACTAAATACCAAGAGCCTGAGAAACTGCTTGGGTGATTTGACTTATAAAGGCCCGTCTGTTACTGGACTATATAGAAGTGTGAAGGTCAAACTGAGGAATTATGTCCGCAGTGGCCTTCTCAGACCCCGTGGGAAAGGCCTCTACCCACCTAGTGAAAGTGTCTACCCAGACCAAGAGGTATTTTAGTTTCCTGACTAAATAAAGGCATGTGAGTAAAGTCAATTTGCCAGTCCTGAGAAATTCCTGAGGAGTAGTAGAATAGCAGATGGAACACTGAGAAGTGATTTCCTTGAGGATAGATTTCCATGATGGAAAGGAAATGAGAGGTTCTAAGAGGCGGGCTAGCGGCTTCTAACCTACGTGGAAGAGGTTATGAAATGACGACAGAATAGAATGGGCCAGTGAGGCTGCAAGGGAATATTTCCCTTGGTCCAAGAACCATTTGCCTTGTGTGGGAAGAGATTGATTGGTGGAAGTTTCAGTAGGGGAGTGGGTGGGAGTGGCCAGATGAGAAGGAGAAAAGCTGCCGTGAGGGATACAAGTTGGAACTCTAGCTGCTTCTTTAGTTACCTTATCAGCATAAGCATTGTCCTGAGCAATGGGATCTAATGCCTTTTGATGGCTTTTTTAGCTACCATATCAGCATAAGCGTTGTCCTGAGCAATGGGATCTGATGCCTTTTGATGGCCTTTGCAGTGAATGACTCCAGCTTCCTTTGGAAGTAAAGCGGCTTTGAGAGGGGTTTTTATTAGAGGCATTAATGATGAAGGACCCTTGCATAGTGAGGAAACCCCTTTCAGCCCATATAACAGCATGGTGGTGCAAGATAATGTGAAGTGGGAGCAGGCATTTCAAATGGCGAAAGCAGAGCAAGAGAGGGAGAGTGTGGTGGGAGGTGCCACGTACCTTTCAATGACCAAATCTCATTTGTATTCAGAGCGAGAGCTCACTTACCACCAAGGGAACGGCCCAAGCCATTCATGAGGGATTTGCCCCCATGATCCAGACATCTCCTGCCAAGCCCTACCTCCACCACTGAATTTGCCCCCATGATCCAAACAGCTCCTGCCAAGCCCCACCTCATTACATTTCCACATGAGATGGGAGTGTGGACAAATGTTCAAACTATATTGTAGCAGGATGAGTGGCAGACAAAACTCCTCAGACCCTGAGTTACAGAAGGAAGGGGTTTATTCGGCCAGGGGCATCGGCAAGACTTCAGTCTCATTGAGAGCCGAGCTCCCCGAGTGAGCAATTCCTGTCCCTTTTAAGGGCTCACAACTCTAAGGGGGTGCACGTGAGAGGGTCGTGATTGATTGAGCAATCAGGGGGTACGTGACCAGGGGCTGCATGCTCGCATTAGATCGGAACAAAACAAGATAGGGATTTTCACTGTGCATTCCTATACAATGTCTGTAATCTGTAGATAACAGAACCAGTTAGGTCAGGGGTCGATCTTTAACTACCAGGCCCAGGGTGATCTTTAACTACCAGGCCCTGGGCGTGGCGCCAGGCTGTCTGCCTGTGGATTTCATTTCTGCCTTTTAGTTTTTACTTCTTCTTTCTTTGGAGGCAGAAATTGGGCATAAGACAATATGAGGGATGGTCTCCTCCCTTAATATCAAGACAGAACTCATCTAACTAATTGAGTACAATTAATGATGTAATAAGGATAAAAAGCAAGATCTTTAGGAGGTTAGCATAGAGATTTAGGAGATTAGCCTGCCTATCATGTTCAAGTTTCTATGTAGGACTCATTTGATATAGACCCTTGGGCCAAGTTTACCCTGTTGCATGCCCCATCTCTCACATGCGATATAGTGACTGGTATGTAGTGATGATTTTTATCAGTGAGGATCCTGGTAGTAATAGGTGGATTTTTTTTTTTTTTTGGAAGATAGTTTATTGAAGGGACTATTTGCAGAGGTGTGACCATGGTTTAAAATAACCAAGAAAGGATGATGAATCACTTAGGAACTAGCAACACTTGGAAACTGTTATCCATCCAGGCGACAGGGCAAGGGTAGAACTCAGTAAGACTTCTAGGCATGAAAGAGGAGCCTTCTTAACAGAAGCTGTGGCCAAACAAGAAGCAAGGCAGGGAAGAAATGGGGAATAAATTATGCCATTATTTCTCTTTCCTTCCACCCTTTCTTTTTCTGCTGAAACTTCCTCTCACTGGTGAAACCAGAAGCTAAATGAAAGTGAATCCCTAGAAATGAGGTGAGGCAGAGATGCAGAGCAAGGCAGATAAAACTTGAAAATGGATCTGGCGGGAGAAAAATGGAAATAATCAACAGAGTGCTTAATACTTATTTGTTGAATTAAATTGAATTTTTATTGTTAATCATAATTTAGCCTTACATATTCTTAAAGTGGAAAACAAGCAAATGCCTGATGGCTTAATGTTTTCTTATATACAAAACTTTAATCCTTGAAATAAAAATCTCTTTGAAATTTTGGAGGCAACTATTTCATCTTTTGAATAGTTGAAATAGTAAAAAGTTGCAAAAATTAATCTATAAAAATTTGATATTAAAATAACTCAGCTTTTTAATACTTTATATTTTTCTTTCTTCCATTTTTTTTTTTCCCGCGTTTTGCTCTTGATGCCCAGGCTGGAGTGCAATGGTGAAATCTTGGCTCACTGCAACCTCCACCCCCTGGGTTCAAGTGATTCTCCTGCCTCAGCCACCTGAGTAGCTGGGATTACAGGCATGTGCCACCACACCCAGCTAATTTTGTAGTTTTAGTAGAGATGGGGTTTCTCCGTGTTGGTCAGGCTGGTCTCGAGCTACCAACCTCAGGTGATCCGCCCATCCCGACCTCCCAAAGTGCTGGGATTACAGGCGTGAGCCCCACCGCGCCCGGCCTGAGACTTTATATATTTCAAATGTGCGTTTTTCTTTTTTTTTTTTTTTTTTTTTTTTTGAGACGGAGTCTCGCTGTGTCGCCCAGGCTGGAGTGCAGTGGCCGGATCTCAGCTCATTGCAAGCTCCGCCTCCCGGGTTTTTACGCCATTCTCCTGCCTCAGCCTCCCGAGTAGCTGGGACTACAGGCGCCCACCACCTCGCCCGGCTAGTTTTTTTGTATTTTTTAGTAGAGACGGGGTTTCACCGTGTTAGCCAGGATGGTCTCGAACTCCTGACCTCGTGATCCGCCCGTCTCGGCCTCCCAAAGTGCTGGGATTACAGGCTTGAGCCACCGCGCCCGGCCAAATGTGCGTTTTTCAAAATGGGGAAAACTGGGGTAGTTAACCTAGGAAAGACCAGTTCATTTTCCAGAGGCTACCTCAAAAACACTTTTCTGAATCTTCTCTTACTTTTACGTATTTAAGGGTTATAGAACTTTGAACTTCTGTTATAATACTCATTAAATAGTAGTCATTTTTATTGAACTTTTTAAATTTGTTTTTTTTGAGACAGAGTCTTGCTCCATCCCCCTGGCTGGAGTGCAGAGGCATGATCTCAGCCCACTGCAACCTCCACCTCCCAGGTTCAAGACATTCTCATGCCTAAGCCTCCTGAGTAGCTGGAATTACAGGAGCCTACCACCATGCCCGGCTAATTTCATATTTTTAGTAGGTACGGGGTTTCACCATATTGGCCAGGCTGGTCGCGAACTCCTGACCTCAGGTAATCCACCTACTTGACCTCAGATAATCTACCTACTTCCCAAAGTGCTGGGATTACAGGCATGAGCTACCATGCCCAGCCTTTATTTTTTGAGAGTCTGACTCTCGCCCAGGCTGGAGTATAGCGGCACAATCTCAGCTAACTGCAACCTCCACCTCCCAAGTTCAAGTGATTCTCATGCCTCAGCCTCCTGAGTAGCTGGGATTACAGGCACACGCTCCCATGCCCAGCTAATTTTTTTTGTATTTTTAATAGAGATGGGGGTTTCACCATGTTGGCAAGGCTGGTCTTGAAATTCTGACTTCAGGTGATCTGCCCACCTTGGCCTCCCAGAGTGTTGGGATTACAGGCATGAGCCACCGTGCCCAGCTTTTATTGGTAATATTAAAAGCAATTCACATTTACGGTTTGTTTGACATGTCCCAGGTCACTGTGCTAAATCTTTAACATATATTCTTATATTTTATCCTCACATAACCCTGTGAGGTGTCAATACTGTTTCTGTGCCCTTGGGATGCATCATTGTACAAAACAAGTTCCACAAAGGCAACAGATCTCTAGATTCTGATATTAATATTTCTATACCATTCTGTTGTTAGTAATCTCTGGTTACTCTTGAAATTGAGCACCTTTTCATATGTTTTAGCCATTTAGTTTTGTGTGTGTGTTTTGTGAAATCACTGACTTTTAGTCTTGCCCATTTTCTATTTGGTTGTCTGTCTTTTTATTATTAATTTGGAGGAATCCTGTATGTATATTTGAATATGTGCCATTAGCTATGTGTTGCAGATGACTCGTGTCATGTGTTTCAGATTCAAGCTGAGGTATTAAGAGCAGGTAGGATTTGGGTAGGCAAAGATGAGTGTTTCTAGTGAGATGAAAGAATAAACAAAATTGTAAGGGAAGAAGATATAATTCACATATGAAATAGTTGAATAGTTTGATTGGACTAAGACCAGAAAGCTCAAAATATATAACACCAGGGAAACCCTAGAAAATGACAAAAATATACCTCAGCAGAACATTTTCTTTAAATCAATACATCTTCTGTTCAGGAATAACCTGTTTCAGGCAGACTAGACAACCTGAAAGGAACCCTAAAGATCGTTTGCCTCTCTGGTAGGTAGCTCTAGGCTTTCACTCCCCTGCCAGGGAATGAATCTTCTATTACTGAAATGGCCTTGATGTCATTGCCTGGTGAAAAGGTGTGACTTAAAGCTGGAACTGATGGGGAGAGAAGCCTAGAGGAAAGTCCTTCATCTTGTCCTCTGGCTCTAGATTTCTCAGAGTTTTTGCATATTAAAGTTAGATCACCTTCATGAGGCTGCCCTTGGTAACCTGATGTTTCTCATTATAAAGTCATTCCTTGAAGGTTGGGACTTTGATTTCCTGTGACTCGGTGTATATTTCCTTACAGAACTTGAAGGCCAATGGCTGAATGGCTTTTTGGTTTTAGCCTCCCTTTAGTCTCAGCCTGCATCTTACTGTGTCTGCACCAGTGAAGAAGTGTATTCATTCTGTTCCCTAGGGCGATTATGCTAGTGTTTTTAAAGTCTCTGCCGACTCTTCAGAATTTGCCTCTCAAATCCTTATCAGACAAAAATGTTCCTGTGGTTTCACTGCTTAATTTTGTATCCATTAGAATTTGTTTTGGCTCCAAGTGCCTAAAACCCCAAAATATAGTGGCTTAGGAAGATAGAACTTTTATTTTTATCCCATGTATTAATAAATAGAGGCAATTCAGGGGTGGGAAGGCAGCTCCATCTGGAACCAATGTCTTTTCATCTCATTGTTCTTCCTACTTTATCCAAGAGGGCTGCTCCAGCAATAATGTATGCATTCCAGCCAGCAGGAAGGAGAAATGGAAAAGGAGAAGGACATCTCCCTACCCCTCTGTAGGACTTCTCAGAAGTTGCATACACTACTCTGGTTATATCTTATGAGCCAGTGCTTAGTTAGCATAGCCATACCTAAGTCTAAAGGAGGCTTGGAAAAATGTATCTAGCTAAAAACAGGAATTCCTGATCCTATTGAAAAAAAGAGAATAGATATTGAGGATTACCATTGATCTCTGCCACACAAATCTTTATTGTGACACTAATAGTTTCCTGAGATGTTTAAGGAGAAAAGCTCAGAATAATATGGGTATATAGCCAATTTAAAATAAATTCTCATCAGAATTAGCTTATATCTGACATTCTGAATTTTGGGCCCT